>NC_141861.1:13527500-13590000 GCF_024713525.1 Acromyrmex echinatior
GTCCGCGCGCGATCCAGCGGTTCAGCCGTCAACTGTTGAGCGGTTGTAAAGGAAAAATAGGCACTTCAGAAATTGGCTCGAAATGTGTAACTAGTTCTGAGCACACTGAAGTACACATATAATTTCTATAATTCTATAAAAATATATTTGGAGTAATATGTTCATTAATAACGTTATTTGTTTAAAAAAAAAATTAAGAAAAAAAGGAAAAAGCAGGATTGAATATAGGATCCTCAACATTCTGATCTCGCACTTAACCCGAGACCACGCTGAGTTTTTGCAGACCGCCTCTATGAATGTGGTACATAAAATACACGGAAAATCGTAAACTATATCTCGTTAACTATCACGTTTCGAAATCATTTTTGCTATTATATATTAATGAGAAAGGTATATGATTAACTCTTTCACTAATATCGTGTGAGACTCGTGGTAAAGAAATCGGGCCAAACATAAGTATGATTGATGAGAGCCGTGATATGTCTATCGGGCCAAACATAAACAATATGTTCCAGGTTGTTAATTATGGCACGCGCCATCGTAACTTAAATCGTAGGACAAAGGATTAATATAATTTAATAAAAATTATGTATTGTCTAGAATGTCTCTTTCCTCCTTATGATACACGCCAAGCGACCGAGATCGTCGAGAAAATATTTTCGGTCGCTAGAAACAAGCGACCACAGAGAGAAAGACAGAGACAGACTCATTGTTTTGCTAGCGAACCCAGTTCGGCGTGTCCGCGTGGAGACTCACCGATTACAATCGGACTTCTATCCGTTTGTTTTTTCTCTGTCTCGCTCTATCGAAATAACAGAAATTGAATGAATTTTAAATCACGAACACGGTTGCCAGTTCTCCGTTTTTTTTTTTTGACAGACTTCGGTTTCTTGGACTAATATTCAATACTCCAGCAGATGTGAAAATCTCCAATTTTTGTCGTCTGCTGGAGTATTAAATATTAATCTAAGCAACCGAAATCTGGCAAAAAAAAACGGAGAGCTGGCAACCGTATTTGTGAATTAAAATTCTTTCATTTTCTTTTTATTAAATTATATTAATCATATATCTTTCTCATTAACGTAGCAAAAATGCAAATGCAAAAATGATTTCAAAACGTAAACATTGATGAGATATACAATAGTTTACGACTTTCCGTGCACTGTATGTATCGCGTTCGTCGAGGTGATCTGCAAGAACTCAGCGTGGTCTCGGGCGTTGGGTGCAAGATCAGAATATTGGAGATCTAATGTTCGATTCTGCTTTTTCCTTTTTTCATAATTTATATTTAATAAACAACGTTATGAATAAACATATTACTCCAAATATACTTTTCATAAAATTTCAGAAATTATATACGTGTACTTCAATGTGCTCGAAATTAGTTGTGCATTTCGAGCCGATTTCTGAAATGCTGCCTACTTTCCCTTCACAACCGCTCGACGCTTGACGGTCGAACCGCTCACGCGTGGACGTATATCTCAAGAGTGTCATAGTATAAGAAACATGCTGCGACCATACCTTCCAGCAAATTGTCATGAAAATATTTTCCTTCCTACATAATATTGTATTTTCTTAATAATGGTGATTGAACATCATATTAATAACTTAATGCATTTTACTAAATGTAATGTGTACTTTTAAAATATTACTTTATTATTTTTATGATACATTCAGTTTCAAAGAGTTACTGATCACGTTTTTGTGTCACAGAATGTAATATAAAATTTTATTTTACCGCATCATACATCTGGCCATCTATTTGTATTTTTTTTTTTGTGGAATAAACCTGGAGAATACACTTAAATGACATATCAATAATAAAGGGTGTCTCAAAATGACCTGACATTTTAATGTATTAATAAAACATATTTGTTCGAGATCGGTAATTCAAAAAAAAGGTAAGAATTCCTTCGGTCGACCGACAGTAATTGTTATTGAACGCACGCACAAGGCGAGCTCGTGATTTCATCTCGAGCCTGACTTTAAGCCTCATCAAAGTCAGAGATTCATTGTTCTTTAGCCTTTTCAAAACAATTCGGTACACGCAAACAGGCACCGGCAACGGAACATCGAAAGTTCTAGAACAATTCGATTCGCGCACGCGAGCGCCGCGCTCCGACGAATACGTCACGCGCTGTCACCAATCCCGCGTATGGATTTTCTGTCGCGCATGACTGTTACGTTGAACGTCGCTAGAAAAGAATCGAAAGCGCCAATCAATTTTGTACAACCAATGCCACGTGATAATTACGATTGTGGCTAAATTTAATTGGATTTCTCCCAAGAAGAAAGCCCGGACCGGAAGTAATAAATGCTTCGATCTCGCCGGTCCTCAGGGCAGATTGCGCAGATTGCTAAAATAGTCTACACCGCTTATACCGTCTACACCGCTTAGAATTCTTAGACTTCTCAGAGTTCTTATTTCTAAAAGTTCTTCGAGTTCTTAGAATCATAGTCTCGCTACTATATCGCTTCGTTAAATCGCCGCGCTAACCGCTTAGTGAAATCGCGATAAAACGACTCTTTCCGAGAAAATCGCCGAGATTTTCTATCACCGCGATTCCAAATACAATTTTGGAAAAGGTGACCGCATTTGATATTTTGTTAATCTAATTTTAAGTAATTATATTCTTTGACTCTGTAACTGATTATATTAAAGAAAATTCTTTTGTTAAATTAAAAGAAACGGAGTTCTCTTCACTGTCGTGCATCACATCACCTTGTGCCGTTCTCTCACTCAAATCTTTCCGCGCGGTGCGCTCTCGCACAATATTATTTATTTGAAAAGTACACATGTTTTTAGTTTAATATGCACAACAGTACAAACATGGAGGTTATATGTGGAACACAATATCCGATATATAATGGCCGCCTCGACTCTGTTTGCAAACGTTCATTCTTTTGACAAAATTTTCAATGACATTTTGGCATAATTGCGGACTAATTTCATTAATGGTACGTCTAATTTCTTCCTTCAACTCCGGAATGGTCTGTGGATCATTGGCATACACTTTTCCTTTCAGAAAACCCAAAGAAAGAAGTCCAGTGGCGTCAAATCGCACGATCTTGGTGGCCAATTCACATCGCCGCGGCGCGAAATAATACGACCATGAAACTTCGTCTGAAGAAATTTCACAATTTCTATGCGTTGTTCGATCGTGTAATTCTCCATGACTAAACCTCAATACTTCCTGATGCCAGTTGTTAAAGGGTAGTACTTTACGTTCGCTGCAAAAAAAATGGCGCGCAATTTAAAATGTCAGATCATTTTGAGACACCCTTTAGAACTTCAAAGATAATAGAGAGTTTTTTTACAATAACGTGGATTTAGATACGGTGAACGCCTTTTCTTAATTAGTCGCTAAGGAAAAGATAATGTGATCATGATATCGATTATATATCTTTTTTCTTAGAGTGATAAATAAAATTTTTTTGTATGTATGTGTGTATATATATATATATATATATATATATATATATACATACATATATCATTTTGCGTGACGCTGTATGTGTAGAAAACAACGGCGTTATACGAGTCAATCAGCTGTAACCAGTATGATCCGCTTTCACAGTATCATTGCCGCACAACAGTACTGTCAATGTAGTATAGTAGTGTTCTACACACAACCATATATGTGTGTGTGTGTGTGTGTGTGTGTGTGTATATGTGTGTATATGTGTGTGTGTATGTATATATATATATATATATATATATATATATATATATATATGGTATATACTACATGGGCTGAAAAGTCCCGGGATTTTTAATGAAAACAAGCGCTTTTTGTGCAAAGTTATATTTATTCCTCAACATAATTGCCCTTCGAGGGCGATACACTTGGTATAGCGATTTTCCAACATTTCGATGCCCTTTCTGTAGTACGATACGTCCAAGCCTTCGAAATACGCCTCGGTTTCCGCGATGACTTCCTCATTTGATGTGAATCTCTTTCCCTGGAGTCACCGCTTGAGGTTTGAGAACAGATAATGGTCACTGGGGGTCAAGTCTGGAGAATACGGTGGGTGAGCAATTTGAATCGTAATTGGTCCAATTTGACCATCGCTTTCAAGGACGTGTGTAACGGTGCGTTATCGTGATGGTACAGAACTTTTTTCTTCGCCATATGGAGCCGTTTTTTCTTTATTTCGTCGTTCAGTTTGTCCAATAACGCTGCATAATACTCTCCCGTAATTGTTCTTCCCTTCTGCAAGTAATCGATGAAGATTATGCCATGCGCATAAAATGGAGGCCATAACCTTCCCAGCCGAGCGTTGGTCTTTTGGTCGCTTTGGTCGGCTTTCGTGGCTTTTCAGCCACTTTGCAAACTGCCTATTGGGCTCAGGCATATGGTAATGGACCTACGTTTCATCCATCGTCACAAAACGTCGAAAAAAGTCCACTCGATTACGCTGCAACAACGCCAAACCGACCGTTGAATCATCAACGCGCTGCTGTTTTTGATCGATGGTCAGCAAACGCGGCACCCATCGTGCCGATAGCTTTTTCATCTCCAAAACATCGTGCAAAATGTATCCCGCCCGTTTTTTTGAGATGCCCACGGTCTCAGTTAACTCGCGCAACTTCACTTGACGATCACTCAAAACGATTCGATGCACTTGCTTTGTGATTTCCGCATTCGTAGCCTCTTTTGGCCTTCCAGAGCGAGGTGCGTCTTCGGTGCTTGTACGACCCATTTTAAATTCAGTAAACCACCGATAAACTGTTGTTCTCGAAGGAGCAGATGTGGGATAACATTTCTGCAACCATTTCAATGATTGTTCAGAAGTTTTTCCCATCAAAAAACAATGTTTGATCAAGATGTGATATTCCTGTTTTTCAATTTTTTTTACGAAGGCGAAAGTAACGCTACTTAAACGACTGTAGCTTGTAAACGAATGAACGAAATGTCATGAAACTTCATACATAAACTAGTGACAGATGAATCTCTCGAAATAAATAGTGTTCATTTTCTAGTGGCACCACCTATTGAAAAATCCCGGGACTTTTCAGCCCATGTAGTATATATATATATATATATATATATATTTATATATACATGTATTTATATAGTGTTTTTTGTCCACAAAATAGAAAAAATGTAGTAGCAAAATATTGTCTGCCTTTGATAAGAGAAAGTTATGGGTGCTTTATAACAAGCGACTCAGTACAATACAGTACAATATCTCATCCTTATATTATCGAACAAGATTGTAATGATGCACCGTGTCGCACTGTGTCTCTTGTTGGAAGGCACTCTAGAAGGCCAAAATTGGTTATTGTGATGTGTGTTTCTTGTTGGCACCCTATAAAGTCAGAATGAGAAAGGTTAGCATCTTTATATTATTCGTGAAAATATCACTTTTATTTATCATACAAGTGATATAATTAAATTTATTGTTATAACAATAAATTGCGCTTTGCCTAATTATGATCCAATGTCAGAGGCGTTCATCGGTTGACTATATTTAATTCACTGCCAGAGGCGTTAATTGTGAGCTGGCTAGCTATAATATATAACAAAATGCCACAGCCGTAAATCGTGCTTTGGCTAGTTACAGATAAATGTCAGAGGCGTTTATCGTGGACTGACTATTTTTAATTTATTGGCAGAAGCATTTCGATTATTAAATTTGGTGAAATACAATTACGGAACCAATTTATAGAATTTTGCGTCTGCAATTAAAGAAATGCAAATAGATGCATTGTCATGATGGAATCAAAAGCTAATTGCTTGACATAACCGAAACAAAGAAACTAATGAAGAAAAAAAACTGAATATCAGTAAATAGCTTCTTTGAAATCTTACAACTTTTGTCTGAAGCGTTTTTTCTATTATAAAAACGTTATAATAGCCTTAGCACAAGGATGGTCGTAATTGAATCGTAAAACGTGAATCATAGGGCAACGCATTATATTTTGGCGTACTATGCATGCCGATACAAGTTCACATTCCTTTACGATTAGTTATAGTCACCTTTATATTCAGCTCCTAAATCCAGAGTCTTTTTGGACACCCTATATAATATATATGTTATACATATATGTATATATATATGTATATATATATGTGTGTATATATATATATATATATATATATATACAACATACATTACACAGTCAATACTCACATGCATAATTTTTGTATGATGCTGTACGTTTATGAAATGTATGTAAGTATATCATATTCAAAGTGTTTTAGCAAATATATACACTTACAGGTCAATGTACGTTGACTAACAGCAAGTTACAATAAGTATATTTTTACTAAATGAACATTGTGACTGTGACTTAGATATATTTTCGGATGCAACCATGTATTTGAAATACATGTATACACGTGTAATGTAATAGCACTTTTTCCTTTATTCCCAATGTCATTTTAACTTAGAATGTAACATGTATTGTCAGTACGTAAATACATTGCACATATATATGTAGCTATTCCATCTCTTTTTATTATGTTTAATGGGCCTTTTACAATTATAAGCCATAAATCAGCCATAAATAAGAAGTCAAAAATCGCTAAAAATTGGCTGTGATTGATCAATTTTTAGCTTCTGACTTCTGATTTGTAACTAATGTGTTATTATAGAAGGCCCATAATAAAAAGAGATAGAAGTTACTCATACTTAGCTTTTCATGCAGATATAATATAGACACATTAGTAAATATTAGAATTATATTTTATGTGCATTATGATGTGTACATTATAAAATATATTTCTAATTCATATCCACATACGTGTGTAGCTACTTCATCTCTTTTTGTTATGTGTAACAAAAAGATGTACTGATTTAATAAAAAGAGATATGTTTTTTTATGATATATAGTACGCATTATATCTATATATATATTTTTTATATTTGTATATAATTTTAATATTGCACATTTAAACACAGGGAATGCATAAACAGCTTAACATTGATAACTTCTATCTGCAACGTATGTACATTTGTTTGAGATCGTTAATTCGGGAAAAGCCAGAATTCTTTCAGTCGACCGATAGTAATTGTCATTGAACGCACGCATAAAGTGAGCTCGTGATTTCATCTCGAGCATGATCTTAATCTTCGTTAAAATCATCGATTTGGCATTCTTTGTTCTTTTAAACCAATTCGGTACACGCAAACAAGCTCCGGCAACGGACAATCGAAAGTTCTAGAACAATTCAATTCGCGCACGCGAGCACCGCGCTCCGACGAATACGTCACACGCTGTCACCAATCCCACGTACGGATTTTCTGTCGCGCATGACTGTTACGTTGAACGTCGTTAGAAAAGAATCCAAAGCACCAATCAATTTTGTACAACTAATGCCACGTAATAATTACGATTGTGGCAAAATTTTATTGGATTTTTCCCAAGAAGAAAGCCCAAGCCGAAAGCAATAAATGCTTCGATCTCGCCGTCCTCTTTCTTAGAGTTTTAGACTTCTTAGAGTTCTTAGAGTCATAGTCTCGCTACTATATCGCTTCGTAAAACCGCCGTGCTAACCGCTTAGTGAAAACCACTATAAAACGAATCTTTTCGAGAAGTGCCGAGAAAATTGCCGAGATTTTCCATCACCGCGATTCCAACTACAATTTAGAAAAGGTGACCGCATTTAATATTCTGTTAATCTAATATTTAATTAATTATATTTTCTGAATTGTGCAAACCAAAAAATGTGCGAGAGCGAACCAGAGCGAGAGCGCTGACGTGAAATTTTTAAAGTGATGCGGCGTTTGTCTAACAATATTTCTCGCTAGTTCAAATCCGGCTCGAAGGACCAGAAAATGTGCGAGAGCGCACCGCGCGGAAAGATTCGAGTGAGAAAACGGCACAAGGTTGGATCTTATCGGGAGGTTGCGACCAAGTAACCAACTCAGCACAGCGCCACTCGCTTCAGTGCACCGCAGATCATGAGCCAGCCGACCTTGTGCACCGCTCAACCGCCGATCACGCCGATGGTCAACTCGCCGATGACGACGGACCGCGTTTCCCTCGAGGCGCAGATCCGTTACGACACGACTGCTACGTCGACGATATCGTAACCGGAGCGCATGAAAGGGACGACGCTATCGCTCTCCAAGTAGAGCTCCGCAACCTCTGCATGGCGGGCGGGTTCTCTCTCCGAGAGTGGGCCGCCAACTGCCAGGAGCGTCTTCGCGAGAGATGTTACGGCGTTTGTTTGCTTGTGAACAGCTGCTTGAAAGGCAAAGACGGAAGGGATTTCTGCATCGCATTGTGACTGGGGATGAAAAATGGGTTCATTACGATAACCCCAAGCGCAGAAAATGAGGAGTTCCCGGCCATGCTTCCACGTCGACGGCCAAACCGAATATTCACAGCTCCAAAGTCATGCTCTGTATTTGGTGGGACCAGCTCAGTGTAGTGTATTATGAGCTGTTAAAACCGACTGAAACAATCACAGGCGATTAATATCGAACGCAATTGATGCGTTTGAACCGAGCATTAAAAGACAAACGGCCGAAATACAACGAGAGACACGATAAAGTGATTTTGCAGCATGACAATGCTCGACCCCATGTTGCGAAAGTGGTCAAGACATACTTGGACACGTTGAAATGGGAAGTCCTACCCTACCCGCCGTATTCTCCCTCGACGTTGCTCCCTCTGACTATCACTTGTTTCGATCAATGGCACACGGCCTGGCTGACCAGCACTTCCGGTCTCATGAAGAAGTAAAATTGGATCGATTCATGGATCATCTCAAAAGATGACCAATTTTTTCGACGCGGAATTCGTATGCTGCCCGAAAGATGGGAAAAAGTAGTGGCCAGCGATGGACAATACTTTGAATCATAAATGTATAACCAGTTTTTTACAATAAAGCCTCGAATTTCGGAAAAAAACCGCATGAGCAAAGTCATACGCCTTATATATAAAATGTAATTGTAATTCGTATTCATGAATGTCTTTTTATATACAACTAGAATTACATTTTATATATCATTATACACATTATAATATAAAATTTTAATATTGCATAAAAATGGACATAGAGAATATCTGCATGAATATCCATATGTATATATATTATGATATTATAATATATTATCGTAACCTAAAATGGCATTGGATGTAAGAAAAAAGTGCTATTACGGCTTCGTATCGATATATCTATTAATTAAAAATCTTTATTTTATATTACAGACTTTTAGTACTGGTGATATATATTAGAACACGATCTATTGCATGTGTATATAATACAACTAAATATGTACAGGGTTGGCCATATTCGACGGAAAAATCTGGCAACACTGTAACTTTTGACGGAGATGTTAGATCGAGTAACGACGTTTCCCATGATTGACAAAAAAACATCTTTCCGTCGAATATGGCCAACCCTGTATATAATGCAACTAAATTTCTGAGATCCGATTCTACAAATATAAGATTAACTTCAATTATGTTTATTTTTTTTTCAATTCTAAAATTGGAAAATTTTCCAAAATAAATCTTACATTGTGGAATCGGCCCTAATACACGTCCCTGTTAAGATGGTAATGTAGGAAACGGAATAAAAATATCGATAATTAATCGATCGAATTTCCTTCATGATCATATTAACTCAGAGGGCATAAGCAGCTTATACATTGGAAATGAAAACCTGTAATATCGACCTTGATCAACTTCGGCCTTCGCTCCAGCATCCCCTTAAACTAACTGTTTCAGCGACAAAAAGGATCACGTGATCAAATTGAACACTTGGTATTCGTCAATTTTTTTCACGTAATCATTTTTATCGTTGAAACAGTTGATTTGAACAGCCCATGAAAATTTACTTTAAGATTCTGCGCACAATAGAAGGAATAAAGAATTAGGAATAAAGAATAAACGATTTTAACCTATCAAAAATCGGATATATCGAAATACATGGTCGCGATAGATTGAAATCGTTAATTTTTTATTCCTAATTCCTTATTCTTTTTATTGTGCGCAGAGCTTAAGGCCTCGTCTACAATCAAGTCAGCTGATACTTGTCGGATGACGTTAGTTGTAAAAGATGGGACCTGACCAATCTAAATGCCCGGCAGCCGACATTGACAGCCGACACAAAAAATCAAGGTTATGCGCATGCGCACGATATATATTATAACATCGTCTCCCGACTGATTATAGATTAGGCCTAATATTTAAAAATCTATTGTAGATCTGGGCTAACAGGTATAAATCGAACATTATGGATGCATTCAGTACCGCTCACTGAGCGCTCAGTGAATTCTTGTATTAAAGTCACTAGATCTATAAAGTAGCGCAATTGTTTTCAGAAATGTTGCGTCAAAATAGCCGAAGTGCACATAGTACACGATTTCAAGCATAGTGGTTGGTGGTTCATATTTTAAACTGTACTTACATGTTCCTTCATGTACTTTTATGCATTAAACTTCTACAGCAAACAAAGTATTAAACTAAAGAAACATAAATTAAGCATTCGTACATATTCTTTTGATCATAAGTAAACTAATTACAATTCAAAAATATTGATTTACATACTGGTTTTATTTTCACAAATGTATTGGTATATACCAGTGCTCGAAATTAGTTGCCCATTTCGGGCAGATTTCTGAGGCGACCCCCACTACCACTCGAGACTCGGCGGCCGAGCCCATGTGATGCTGTATCTCAGGAGCGTCGCGATACAAAAAGTATGTTGGGAGCATATCTTCCGACAAATATCATTAAAATATTTTCTTTCCTACATGATTAATAATTACTTACTATATTATTGCTTACTATATTATTGCTTATTATATTATTGTAGAATATACACATAATATTAGATCATCTAAAAAGTATCCGCGGTTTTTTGTCACTAGATGTATGTTGATGGTCATATATCTAGTGACAAAGTACCGCGGATACTTTTTAGATGACCCAATATGTTAATAATAAAAAATTTAAATATTAAAATTTAAATAATTATGTAGAATCATGAAAGAAAATATTGGGTCATCTAAAAAGTATCCGCGGTTTTTAGATGACCCAATATTTTAATGATATTTGCCGGAAGATATGCTCCCAATATACTTTTTATATCGCGACGCTCCTGGGGTACAGCGTCACGGGGGCTCGGCCGCCGAGTCTCGAGTGGTAGTGGGGTCGCCTTAGGAATCTGCCCGAAATGGACAACTAATTCCGAGCATGGTATATACAAATGCAAAAATTTGAAATGGCCGCGTTTTGCGTCAAAATGGTTGCGAGTTTGCGATACTTTATAGATCTAGTGACTTTATCTTGTATCTGTTTGGTCTGTATTTTTAGTTCTAATGGAATATGCTAATCAGATGCAAAAGCTCACTGAGCGCTCAGTGAATAGTTGTACTGGATGCATAACCGTTATATATAGCATCTTTTGATCTGTTATCAGCACTGATCGGCGTTGTTAAAGGATAATAAAATTTGAATCATTTGAATTTGGAAGAGTACTGAGGAGTATATAGCGCATATTCATATCGCTCGATGTTTTTCACCTGTGCTTGCTTTTTCATGTGACAGTTATGTCCACATTTTCTTTCACGATGGTAAAGAAATAAAAAATAATAAGATAAAATTTTGTCCTCACCATCAGTTTTGATTTTAAAAAAACTAAGGCGTATTCGATGGGATATTGCATGCGATGTACGAATATGACAAAAAAGAGCATCATTTTGCCCAAATTTAAAGCACATTATCCAGACATGATATTTTCCGTATATACTAAATTTATACGGAATTTTTTATAGATATACGCAACATTTTGAAAATATACTGATATCGCAAATTGTATGTAATGGGTTGGCAATATTTTGTACATTCTGAGTATATCGCGTACAGGATATTATATATTAGACTTCTTCATATATACGAAATTTGTCCTGATCATCTCATGTATATACTCAATATTATAAGATTATTTTGAACATATCGCTAACAGAATATTATTTTTAATAGATATTTTTTACACACTTAAGGAAAATTTTCGAAATTCATCTCGCCTATATGTATATGTAATATTCTGAGAATTTTTCTACGGTTATATATCATTTTTCTTCTTGAATATGTATATATATATATATATTTATATATAATATATATATATATATATAATATATATATATATATAATATATTCTAAAGATATTCTGAGAATATCACATATGAAATCATGTAAAAGACAAACGACCAATCACAGTCATCTTGTATATGGAACAACTGTTGAAATATTTCTGCATAAAGAAAATTTTATTAGAAAATGTATTGTTACTGTTCTACCAGAAATTCGACTATCCAGTAAAATGCATTTTTAATCACTAGATGAGTATTGCATTCATAGACATATTTAAAAGTATTAAAAATGGTGTCGTTTGTAAAATGAATTATAAAATCTACTAAGCATGTATTAAGCAGCTATTTGTAATACAAAGAAATCAGTCCATAATTGGCTGCTGCTGATCACAATGTAATTGCAATGATGGTTGATGTCATATCGATGCGGTAGCGAAATAAATTCAATCAATTACAAAGTACTTTTATATTTTCTGCACGATATCTGTTTCTATTAGTACATAAACCGCTCAATGTGACATCAGCCTTAGAATGAGATCATCGGTAAAGCTATACGCACATTGGATATCACATATCGCGCGCGACAAACATCGTCTGCAGCCGGCATAAGGATGCATTTTCCATTGAGCGTGTCATGCGTCGTTATGAATTAACCAATCAAAACGCATGTGTACATAAGCATAATCTCTCTCTCTCTCTCTCTCTCTCTCTCTCTCTCTCTCTCTCTCTCTCTCTCTCTGTCTGTCTATCTGTCTGTCTGTCTGTCTGTCTGTCTGTCTCTTTCGCGACGCAACTTAAGCCCAATATTTTACGTATCGTATAAGGCTTTTCAAGCCTGTTGATTGGCTGTAGGACAGAGAGATTCTCGGAGTTAACAGGTTTAAAAAGCTTTTTTTTGTTGTACGACACACGAAATATTAGGTGCATCCAGAAGCACGATTGCTCACTGAGCACTCAGTGAGCTCTTAGGTTTATTCGCGTCGCAAGCTTGAACATGCTCAAATATGCTTTTACTCACTCTAGCTACCAAGTGCGTTGGAGTAAGAGCTATGATAGGAGCATATATTGGAACACGTTGCATGCGACGCGAACAAATCTTCTAGCATGCTACCACGGCACGCGCAGACGCACAAATAGGTTTGTTCGCATTGCATGAAATCCACAAATATTGGGTCATCTAAAAAGTATCCACGGTACTTTGTCACTACATATATGACACACATCTAGTGACAAAAAACCGCTGATACTTTTTAGATGACCCAATATTTTTGCACTTAAAATGAAATATTGTATATTTGACCATGAAAAAAGAGAAAGCGGAAGTGCAGAGTGCCAAAAGTGCAAGCAAAGCGAACAGACCTATCGTAACATTTGTTGCTATTGGTGTATTCTTTTAGATACAAAATTTTGATTGGAGTTAAAAGAATACACTAATAAGTGAGTGCTCACTCAATTGTTGAGTCCGCTGAATGCGCCCAATGTTGGCGGCTTGGCGCGTCGCGCGACGAGTTTGTCTATTGTTTTCCCGTCTCTCGGTGCTTTATTGCTTAATCCTATGGCACATATGGGTCATTTTTCTCTGGATTTTCGTGGAATACTCAAAAAATTTTGGCGAGAGTTTATATCGTGGTCAATATAATTTATCTGCGAAGCGGAATAATATATTTTATTAGAAATAATGTCACACAGAGTAAGTATGATAAGTCCTCTATTTGCATAATCTTTAGTATTATAGCAATGTGTATATGTATGTGAATGAAATTATTTATTAATTCGACTAATGGGAAGAAGTAAACAATAAAGTCGAATTTTGTCAATCTTAAGAAGATCGATAATGTTTAGTCGTGCAACTTGACACACTGTTGGCGTGATGGAAGAAACCAACATTTCTTTCATCACGATTGTTGGCTAACTTCACCGATTCATCGTTAAGACTATACATCGACTTATTGAAATTAGTTTAATTTATCGCTGAATTAGTGAAGCTGGCCAACAGCCAACTTATATGACACTAAAGACTACCATTTATAATATAAATGTATAATATAAAATAAAAGAAACGAGTAAAAGCACAAACATGTACTTGTAGCAATCGAAGCTATAATCGCTATTTTATCGTCTTCATCAGAAACAATTTCTATTTCATTCTTATTTGTTTTTTTTTTATAATTATTTTAAAGTAGTTACATTTTATATGTTTAATATTATGTACAATGTTAGCATTACCTAAATTACTAATTTACTTATAATTTTTATTTTAATAAAATATTTTTATTTAAAAATTATTTAATTTTGTTAAGTAATTATATTTACATTTATGATATTAATGATACAATATTTTTAATAAATTCAGTATTTATAATTAAGTTTCCAATATTTATTTTTCACATTTCAAAGAATATAAATGATTTATAAAAAAATAAATAAGTATTTGAGTTGCGTCCTGAATTAAATTTAAATTAGGGAGATTATTTATTCAGAATTATTTATTTAAAATTAATATTAATATTAATATTAAAGTTAATATTAATATTTATTTTTAGAGAGTTAATTATAATTATTTTGTTATTATAATTATTATGTTATGAGAAATTTTTTAAATAAAAATAGTGTATATATTCAATTTAAAATGATTTTAAAAGAATTAGTTGCATATTCAGTTCATGTATCAATAATATGAATAAGATTAGTATCATTACATGGAGATGTAAAGGAAAAAATTTAATATCGGGTCATGGATTAATCAACAATATTTAATATAACATTACTTTAAATACGAAGCGCCACTATGGTCTGAGTGTTGAGATGAACTAATATATATATTCATATAAATGAATTAATTTCAGAAATGATAATTACATGTCGATATGGTTGTCGGACTTTCAACGCAATCAATCTAAATAAATATTAATAATCCCCCCAAATTTCCCAAATTAATCTTAAAGAAATATTTAATATATTTTACTTGTAAATGAATTAGAAAAATTCAAAATTTTTATTTAATGATAAAGAAATACATAATGTATTAGGTGTTGGAATTAATTCGTAGCGTTTTTTTAATGAAAGAATGTTATTTATTTCACATGAGCATTAAAAAATACATTAATGAAAGTACTTCCCATCACTTCCCATCTCTTGTAAAACGCTACGAATTAATTCCAACACCTAATAATATGGCTCCAATTAAAAATTAAATAAGAAAATGTTGAGAAGGGTTCCGAGCCAAATAAATAACTTTAATAAATAATTTACATTAATAAACAAACGTTTCGACTCTTATCGAGTCATTATCAATGTTACAAATGCTGAATCTCTTACAAATAGTCGTTCAATTTTTTAATGTTAATTAATTTTATCACTGAATTTTATATACAATCTGTTAATTTGTCATTGTATTGAACCGCAATTTTTGATATTTATATATTATATGATATGATTTTTGATATTTATAACATTGATAATGACTCGATAAGAGTCGAAACGTTTATTAATGTAAGTTATTTATGAAAGTTCTTTATTTGGCTCGTAGCCCTTCTCAACGTTTTCTTATTTAATAAAGAGATATTAATATTTATACGAAGGATAAAAATATCATGAATTAATATATCTACACCATCTAATTTTCTAAAATAAATGATAATTTGTTTAATAAAATAAAGAAATGCAATGTCATATTGACTTTAATTTTTATTATTCTTGCAAGTGCACTTTATATAGCCAATTATTATATAAAAAAATTGACAAGATAGAAAGGCCTATGTGATCCAATTTATGCGTGGTGCTTAAATTATTTAACTTTGCATAAATTATTAAGTACACTTATTATGATCAATAATTAGAATAAAATGAATTCTTCCACATCTAAAATGTTGATTGGATAATCTAAAAGAATATACCAATAACAATGAACGTTCACTCAAAGGAGTCCGCTGAACGCAGCCATTTAATAAATTTATTAAATTCACCCTTTCTTTCTGTTAATTTGAAAGTTTTTTAAAATTTTTTATATATTTATATAAAAAAACTCAACATGGAAGTTTTTTTAATTATAAAAATTAGTCAAATTGTATTAATGAATGTTATTTAATAATTTGACATTGAATTAATTTCCATTAATTTCAGAATCAAATACTTCAATTTAATTTAATTAGTTAAATTTGAAGGAAATGTAATGTGTAATATCAAAAACATATTAATTTTAATTTTAAATTATATTATATTTTTATAAAATTATTTTTATTGTATAGAATTACTTTACTTTTTACAGTACAATATTTATATTATTTAATATAAATTTATGTTTTGAATGGAAAATTGTTTTCATTAAATTAAATTACAATAATATATTAATATATTAATTTTGATTACATAGGGCATCATGACTTTTCGTATGCGATGTTTATCTCAATATTTAAAAACCATGTTCTGTATGTATTTGTTCAATTTCTACACATACTTCATAACAGAAGATTTCACCGATAATCAGTTAGGTATCATCAACCGATAATTGTGGATCTTATTTGATAATTATACAGGTTATAAGGTCGTGCTAAAAATATCATATTACTCTAATTAAGAACACATTAAGATAAATATCGCATACGACATGTAGAAGCTAAAGTCATTCATGATGCTAACATAAATAAAAACGTTTATATCTCAGAAACGTTCTTCAGTTTTCGATCTATTTTCACTAAGGTCTTTTTATTCATTATCAGTATGGTGTGTATTATCTACTATAAAAGCTGAATGGTTCTTTTGAAATACTTTGTATAATATTTATATTCGTAAGAATTGCATTTGTTATTTCAGTCAATAATTATACGTTGTAGAAGAGAATATATCTTTATAGAAAAACAGGAATCACTTCCAAAGAAAACAAAAAGATCAAAATAATGTCAATTTGACATCATATTGACGAATTTGTGTCATTTTTGGATCATGATAAAAATCTCGATCTCAGATTTAAGAATGACTTTATACTTCAAATGCGAGAGTTTCGGATCACCCTGTATACATATGAAGACATTTATATATAAAGTCATTCTTAGATCATCGAGATTTTCACTATTACCAAAAAAATGATATAAATTATTAATATAACGTCAAATTGATATTATTTTAATTTTCTTGTTGGGTTGTTCTTATAATGATGAGATATATAATTGTCATTTTTATCATTGTTATTCTAAGTAATAACTACACAGTCATTATGGTTTTATAGTCTAGCGTATTTAATGGAATTCCGATTTAATTATTGGGAGTATAAATAAGTTTCCACCGTTTGACAAAAGACAGCGCCACTAGAAAGCTATGGTTAAAATTGTCTAATATAAAACGTTATATCGTAAGGTTGGACATCTGTCAACAACATAACTTTGAAATACTAGCGATTTTGTATCAGCATGATATATTTTTTTTGTGCGAAAATGCCGAGTTTTGAGCCGAATAAGCGTCATTTGCGGGAACTTTTGATTTACTTCTTTAATTTGAAGAAATCTGCAGCTGAGGCTCATCGATTGCTTGTAGAAGCACATGGTGAGGCTGCCTTAAGTGAGAGAAGTTGTCGAGTAGTTTCAAAAGTTTAAGAACGGTGAATTTGACGTCGAAGACAAAGAACGTAGCGGAAGGCCGAAAGTGTACGAACACGCGGAATTGGAAGCATTATTGGATGAAGATTCGTGCCAAACGCAAAAAGAACTTGCACTTATTAGGAGCGACTCAACAAGCAATTTCACATCATTCGAAATCATTGGGAATGATTCAAAAGCAAGGGAATTGGGTTCCATATAAACTGAAGTCGAGAAACGTTGAACGCCGATTTTCCATATGTAAAATGCTGCTTGTCAGGCATAAACGAAAGGGTTTTTTGCATCGTATAGTCACTGGTGATGAAAAATGGATCCACTACGTAACCCAAAGAAGAAGAAATCATGAGGATCACCTGGCCATGCTTCAACATCGACAGCCGAGCCGAATATTCATGAAAAAAAACTCATGTTGTGTATTTGGTGGGATCAGCTTGGTGTCGTATATTATGAATTGCTCAAACCGAACGAAATCGTTACTGAGGCTCTCTACCGAACACAATTGATGAGATTGAGCCGAGCACTCAAGGAAAAACGCGCCCACTACTACTCCAGACAAAATTATTCTCCTGCATGATAATGCTCGATCACATGTTGCGGCGCCGGTCAAAACCTACATGGAAACATTTAATTGGGAAGTTCTACCCTACCCGCCATATTCACCAGACATTTGGAATCGAATCTATTATAAAGCGTATGTCGACTTTTCCGATAGGCGTCAAAATATCAATCAATTGACGGTCTGCCATTATCCAAATCATCGCTAAAATAGTTGTGGCCCATATTGGGATCAATAAAGCCATACAAAAACGTATTTGTAATTGGTATTGCGGAGAGAAAAAACCTACAAATATCAATTTTTTACAAGACTTCATGATCGAAGCGAAACAATGCTCGGAAGAAATACTTGTGAATATTCGTATATAATGTCATCGATTCCTTAATTTGTGCCTGCCAAATCATTGGTGCTATGCACGAAAAGACTTTCGGGGTATTCCAGCTGTCCTATTTGCACTGTCGAAGGCGATTTAATTAATAGAAGAGTTTGTTTTCCACAAGTCTATGCCCCTGCAAGAACTGACGACAAATAAAATTGATGAAGAATATCATGATCGAGAAATTACTAGTTGTTTAATAGAAATTTCTGATTTTGGTCCCATCACGAACGTTTCAACTGACCCCATGCATTTACTAGAGTATCATGCGTAGAATGCTAAATCTGTTGTTTACGGTGATTTAAAATATTGGCTTCCGCATATTGAAGTAGAGCGGATATCACGATTGATAGATGAGGTCAAACCGTATATTCCAATTGATTTTGTAAAAAAAACCAAGATCGTTGAAATTTATTAAGCTGTGGAAGGCCACTGAATGTAGACAAATTCTTCTATATACAGGGCCAGTGGTATTACGATCATTGTGCAGAAATAATCTATAATCATTTTTTGACTTTGCATGTGGCAATAAAAATAATGAGCGACATAGAATGCCACGAATTATTGGATTATGCACAAGAACTCTTGGACATTTTATTTCATCATTTGCATTACTGTACGGAGCTCATAATGTATCAGCAAATGTTCACCAAGCTATGCACTTCATTTTCTTTGTAAAGAAATATGGTCCTATTCAGCATTTTAGTACATTATGAAAACTATATGCAAACGTTCAAAAAAATGCTAAGAAAGCCAAATCGCTGCAGCAAATCATACGTAGATGTACTGAAATGGAAAAGAATACACCAGTATTGAGACAACTGGTATCGATAGTTACCGAATTTTGTACATCAAATCTGCACACCGATGGTCCGCTTATAATTGGTTATACTAATCCACAATACAAAGTAATAACATCAGCGACTATGGAATTACATGCTGGTTCCTGTGCTCATTGTTATGGTTTAAGCAATGGAGATATTGTCTTGTTGCAAAATATTGCTTACTGTCAAAAATGACAAATTTCGGTAATTATTGGTAACAAGTTTTTGAAAAAGGAAAATCTTTTTTCTGTACCATGTGATTCTTCAAATATCAGTGTCTTCTTAGTTCATGAATTGTCGGATCTGGAAGCATGGCCATTGACAAGTGTTGTAAAAAAATATGTGAAATTGCCTGTTTTAAACAAATTTGCAGTATTGCCATTATTGCATACAAATTACATTATGAAAAATATTTTGTAACAGGAGATAATGATCACTTTACAAGTATACGTCATTGTCGAGTTTGACGACGGCATACAAATAGTTCCTAAATTGTGGATCAATGATGACGTAACAAAAGTTCATTGGCCATCGTGCCCTTCACAAAAATGATTCGATAAAGTAGTCAGAAATGGAAAAGTGGCAAGAATCATGGTTTGAATATCCTCTGAAGAAAATTTTAGGAAGCACGTATAAGCTATTTTTATCCGAAGTTTAGAATATTGTAACAAAATTTTCACATTTAAGAAATACATCATTAAATATTTTAAGTGACGCAAATCATAAAATGAATAAAAATCAATAAATGAATAAGAAATAAGTTTTGGTCATATTTGATGAATAAAATACAGTAATGTACAGTATGAACTGAACAACTTAAAGAATCCAATAATTTAAAAAATCTATAAAATCTATAAAATTTGAACGTTCTAAACTTCGCAATACCTTACAACATGATTCAAATACTCGCAAGCAGAGATGATCAGTATCGATTTAGTTTCGTCAATTATCAGTTATTTTCTTAACATGTTTATGGCCGTCTAATTAAAAATTATATTTTTAATAAGTAATTGATGGAAATCAATTATATTTTAATTGAATAAATAATGTAATCAAAATTATTTTCGTTTCAATTATAAACGTTAATATTAATAGGTTGGTGATAAATTACAAAATTTTCTTGTATAAATAAATGTAAATAATAATTTTTAATACGTTGACTGCCAAACACATTAATAATCTGTCAATTACAATTTTGTCCATCTCTGCTCGCAAGACTGAGTCACATGATATCTGTATATATTTAAATATATATTATTTTAATGACTTTCAGCATCGTATGAGAAAGCTCGGCAGAAGCTGAAAGATGTTGAAATTTTCTCAGACATATCTACGGATTCTGACAGAGACAAAATTTTAAAACGTACGAGGAAAACAAGGGCCAAATATGTTGAAAGTAGCGACGAATTAGAAGACAAGGGAGTAATAAAAGTTCCGCAATTTCCTAAATGTCCGGAAAGGAGTTTTACAAAACATATAAAAACTAATAAAATAAAGAAAGATAATTGTAATAATAATGAAAGATACAAGTTGTCAGACTTGCGGTAATGAAAGTAGGTAGTATATTGTACCAAACGCGGCTGTCATAAACGACAAAAGAATTTCTTATTCAAGGAAATACTTCAGAATTTTATGTTGAATGCATTACTTTAAATAGGAAGCGCCACTACGGTCTGAATGTTAAGATGTTGAATTATTATATTATATATATTCATATAAATGAATTAATTTCAGAAATGATAATTGCGTGCCATATAATCTTAAAAATTTCCCAAATTAATCTTAAAAAACTGTAATAAACTTATTGCGAAAAATATTGCCTCGACCGGGAATCGAACTCGTGATCCGAAGGTAAGGAAAATATAGTAATGCATACATCTAGTACTAAGTTGTCTCCCAAATTCCAAAAGGACAGTAAAATGTCAAAAAGTGATAATGGAGGAAAACTTGTAGAAGTAGGTATATTTAAGTATATTTTAGGAAAAGAATCTTTATATAAATTCATTATTTGTGTATTGTGTTTGATAATTATTAGGTGTTGGAATTAATTCGTAGCGTTTTTAAATGAAAGAATGTTATTTATTTCACATGAGCATTAAAAAATACATTAATGAAAGTACTTCCCATCACTTGTAAAACGCTACGAATTAATTCCAACACCTAATAATTATTTCGAATTCCAATGGAGAAGGTTGCGAATAACACGCAAGTACATCCGATTCTGAGGTGAGCGGTTCTTTTAAATCTTTTTAGAAGATGAGGAAATTTATTGAATTATTGAATCGGAAGAAATTTAGTACCGCACAGAGAAAAGTTAGTATATCAAATTATAAAGGTTGTTAAGGATATATTGACAGTATAGCCCGCACAAGTAAATTGAAATTGAAAATATATAAATAGTTACATATTAAATAAATTATTAGGTGTACAACTTTGCTTCCATCATTTTCCTATAGATGGCTTTAGCCAAGTAAGTGGTAGTCTAAAATAAATCATAGACATCATACAATACACTTGGGCATCTGTCAACATAACTCCATAGAAACATTAGTCGATTTGTGTCTGCATCATAAAGTTATTCTCGATTGAAAATGTCAGTTTACGAGCCAAATTCTCGTCATTTGCGGGAGGTTTTAATTTTCTGCTTCAATATGAAGAAATCTGCGGCTGAGGCCCATCAAATGCTCTCAAATACTTATGGTGAGGCCACTATTAGTGAAAGAACGTGTCGTGAGTGGTTTCAACGCTTCAAGAACGGTGATTTTAACGTCGAAGACCGGCACAGCGATGGAAGAGAGAAGGTTTTCGAAGATGCAGAATTGGAGGCATTACTTGATCAAGACTCGTGTCAAAATCAAGAAGAATTGGCACGATCATTGGAAGTGACTCAACAAGCCATTTCAAAACGCCTCCAAGTCGTGGGAATGATTCAGAAGCAAGGAAATTGGGTGCCGTACGAGTTGAAGTCGAGAGATGTTACGGCGTTTGTTTGCTTGTGAACAGCTGCTTGAAAGGCAAAGACGGAAGGGATTTCTGCATCGCATTGTGACTGGGGATGAAAAATGGGTTCATTACGATAACCCCAAGCGCAGAAAATGAGGAGTTCCCGGCCATGCTTCCACGTCGACGGCCAAACCGAATATTCACAGCTCCAAAGTCATGCTCTGTATTTGGTGGGACCAGCTCAGTGTAGTGTATTATGAGCTGTTAAAACCGACTGAAACAATCACAGGCGATTAATATCGAACGCAATTGATGCGTTTGAACCGAGCATTAAAAGACAAACGGCCGCAATACAACGAGAGACACGATAAAGTGATTTTGCAGCATGACAATGCTCGACCCCATGTTGCGAAAGTGGTCAAGACATACTTGGACACGTTGAAATGGGAAGTCCTACCCTACCCGCCGTATTCTCCCTCGACGTTGCTCCCTCTGACTATCACTTGTTTCGATCAATGGCACACGGCCTGGCTGACCAGCACTTCCGGTCTCATGAAGAAGTAAAATTGGATCGATTCATGGATCATCTCAAAAGATGACCAATTTTTTCGACGCAGAATTCGTACACTGCCCGAAAGATGGGAGAAAGTAATGGCCAGCGATGGGCAATACTTTGAATCATAAATGTATAATCAGTTTTTTACAATAAAGCCTCGAATTTCGGAAAAAAACGGCGGAAGCAAAGTTGTAATGTGTTCATATGAAAGTGTGTGAATAACATTACATTTCTATTTAACAACACATTTTTATAATTTATTTACTTTATTTGTTATTATAAATTACATTATTTAACAAAATTAAGAGAAAAATCTCAGTTTTTTTTATATAAGTACTTCAAATATTTAAAATGATCGCATTTGATTCATTAAAATACATATTTTTGTATTCCCAAATATTCTAAATCTTAAAATCATAAACTACGTTTTTAAGTTTCTTTTATTTTTATAACATTCATAAAGATGGAATAACTATGAAATATGTAATGAACAGTTTCTAATTTAATAACTTAACAATTTAATAGGAACAGTCTCTTTCTTTCGATCATGGTTCTTCGTGTTTGAATATCTTGTATGATTTTATATATATTTTCAAATTCTCCAAACTGCATTAAAATGATTTTTTTGTTCTTGAGACACAGCAATTAAAGATGAATAAGGATAGTAATATTTCGATATTAAATTACTATTAATCAATTTAATAGAGCATCTATATTCTTTTTCCTTCTCAATACTGTAAAGAATTTATTGCGAAAAATATCACCTCAGCCAGAGTTTGAACCTGAAACTTCAGTGGTCGAATTGAAAAGACACCCCGACGGAATGTAGGGATAATCAGGTTCAAACCTTAACTGACAAGGGAACACAATCAGTTGTATGTCGCCGATTTAAATGAGCTTTTAGTATATTGTTCTACAGACAAAAATAAGAGACACGTTTTTTTTTTATACATGCTGAGTCGCATGTTAAGAGGGTGAAATCCTCCCTTGAAGAAAATCGGTTTTTTTCTTTCGAAGCGAATATCTTCGAAATCATGAGAGATAGAAAAAAATTTCTAGAAAGGTTGCAAGAGTACTTGATAACTATAATAAAAATTTTTTTTAGTTATTTATTTATTTTAGTTATTTATTTATACCCCCACCCTCCACTCTTATTTTCAAAAATTTTTTAATTTTTTATATGACCAAAATTAAAGAGCATTTTACGCTGAAAACAATGATGTGTATTTAAATCATGTTCCGAAAAACATTTTTGAGATATGAACGAAAACGTCTCTATATACGCGCTCCATACCTACGTATTCGTCTCATACCGCGTTGGTTGCACAAGATAGCGATAAAGGCAACACAGTTATCACAGTGCAGCAGTGACTATTGAAATAAGTTTTGTAAATAATAATAATAAGAATATCAACAGCAACAGTGACTTTGTCAATCATCTAAAATCAGTCAAATACTTTTGAAGGTACATTTATAAAAGAATATACAAAATAATATACAAAATAATTAAGAACAAAGCATTAATAAAGAAATTAATACTTTAATAAAATTTTATTCATTTCATTTTCATCATAGAGCAGCTAATTCCATTTAATGTCGACATCAATATTGTATTGATAAGGCGTCATCTTGATAATGCTTTCGCACACGGAAAAAATCGCTACAGTTACCACAACCAGAAATAATGATGAGGATATGTTCATCTTACAGTTATCACAACCAAATGTATTGATGAGCGAAAATTATCATTTCCGATTGTAGTG
The DNA here is from genome assembly GCF_024713525.1 of Acromyrmex echinatior. NCBI lineage: Eukaryota > Metazoa > Arthropoda > Insecta > Hymenoptera > Formicidae > Acromyrmex > Acromyrmex echinatior. Next base: position 13,552,170 of record NC_141861.1, read on the forward strand.
TTTTTTCCAGGTATTTTTAAAGATATCAGAGGGTTAGTTATCGTTGGTTATTGCTTGTTTTTATCCATTGCTAATGTCGGCGTTTTTTGAACCTTTCATTTTATCAGGACGAGGTCACTGATACTGATATGATACGTCTTATTAATGCGATGTTATGCAAAAAATCGATTTGCTCCTATATGCAATAAGTCAGCACATGCAACATTGATTATGCATAGTCAGTTGATTTTGCTATGGAAATAACGTGCAAGTACGGTGCTTCATATAAATTGAAAATGGATAAAATGTGCAATTGTGAAACTTGTGAATATAAATTTGAAATAACCTGTAAATGCGGTACTTTTTACGAACTCATAACAAAAAAAAAGATACTTCTATTATTAATAATTTATATTGCATTTATCAATAATATATTGTATGTTTTTGATACATTTTCCTTTCTACTTATTAATTTATAAAACAATTATAATAACCTGTGTAAACTTGCGTATCCTATTTTACAATCAGTGTCAGAAACGTCTAGCTAATAATGAAAAAAAAAAAAATTTGTCGCAGAATGCCGATAATAATTTATGAGTACATTCTGAAACTCAATTTCGAACTCGTAATTATTAATTTAATAATTATAATTTTCTCAAATATTAGAAATTTTTAGTCGAGGAAATTCTTTTGAAATATCAAAATCTGACGATGGAATTTGCAAGGATTGAGATAGATAGGCGGAAATTTGTAAGTACCACTATTTGTGCATGTGAGAAAAACATTAAAAAATATGATACGTTAATTGTGTTACATAAATTTATTTTTATATTTACAGAGTATGAATTGAGAAGTAATGGCATTATACCTTTATAAAAATCTAATATTGACTAATATTGAAAGATAGTAATTAATTACTTATTTTAACAATAAGTATTAAAACATTGTTGTTCAGTACTCTTACAATTAGTACTTCAAATAAATAATTAATTATATATTATTGTACTTCAGCAATAAATACTAGTATATACATATATATAATTTGTTTTAATTTCTTTATTTGCAATTCTACGATACAATAATTTTAAAGTTATTGTTAGTTTTTGATATTTTTATTAATATAATATGGTATTTGTATTGATATAAAATGTTTAATCAATATTTATTTTTATTTTGTATTTACTACAATTAAAACGTGAAAAGCACACACCATGTGTCTTTTTTTAGACATTGCTTAAAATTATCTTTTTGCAATGTATACAAATCATTATAATTTATATAAATCATTACAATGTTTACGGTTCATACAGATTACAAATATGACGACCATGGAAAAAATGGGTTATACAGAGAGACTTTTTGCACAATGCGCAAGTAATTACAACTATTTCACCACAAGTATCGCATGTTGCTTTCGAATATTTTTTAAAACAAAATTGACCGGTGTGTCAAATTCTCCTATGTTCTAAATATCCACTTTTGTACCAAGCGTATTTAAACAAATTAGTAATTTTGGCAATGAAAACTGATTGTGCGTTAATGACTGTAATTTTAAAATAGCTACACGCTATTTTAAGATTCTAGAATGAAGTTTTACATCACGATCTAAAAGCATGACTACATCTGAAAAATGCTTGACGAAATTCTTCCATAAACGGAATCCAAAATCAATGGAATCTAACGGTTGTATTTTTCCTATTGTTCCAGCCGGTATAGTTAATAAAACAATATCTTGTGCAGAATCTGGTCTATTTCTTTGAATTATATTCGGACAATGACCAGTCCTTGAATCTAATAATAAAACTGAATTTGGTCCAACATTTGGATAATATACTTCTCTTACCCAAGTTTCAAAATGATTAGATGTTAGTTTACTAGATTTTGATGACAATAATTAATAAAAATATTATTTACAGTAAACATCGTTTCTTGTACCCTAGAACTTAATCCCACTAGGTTCTTTTAACACTATAAGAAATGGAGATAATAATCTACCATCGGCTAAAATAACAGGTTGTATTGTATAACTGTGTGTAAGATATTGACTATGCTACAGATTCTACTTTTTTACACCTTTCTGTGCCAATATACGACTAGCATGCAATTCTAATTAAAAACCACTTTGGTCCGAATTATATACATTTTCAATTCCGTAATGGTCAATATAATATTTGACATTTGCAATAAACCTATTGCTGTCTGCTTGTAAAGCTGCCTTTAACATTAAAGCTTTTTTAGTTATAAATTTCGTAATTTTTCTAGATACAATTTGATGCGTAAGCTTAAATCTTCTAACCCATTCGTGTAAATTTTAAAACCTAATAAGTTTACTTGTTGTTGCGCTTGCAAAGTCCATCGTGTAATATCAATATCATGGATCATTGCCCCTTTACGAATAGCTTCAATAAATTTATCTAACGTGTATACTGAAATTCGTTCCAACTTTTCAAGTCTACTACCACTTACATTCATTTGCTTTTCCCATCGTCGCAATTAGTCTGACATTACTTTCCGAAATCTTAATTTTACAGATTCAATTGTTCTCGGCTTTAACTTACCACTTCTCCAATATTCAACTGCTCCTTTTTTATATTCTGCTGAAATATCATCGATATTACAAACCATTTCTTTTACATTGCGTGCGTAATTTTCTTCATCTACAAGTTCTATTTCTTGTGCTTCTGGTATATCATATGAGTTTAAAAAATCCAACGATTCTTCTTGTTCAATTTCATAGTAGTCTTCGTACATTTCTTTTATCATCTTTTTCATTTTTCTCTGCATAACTTCTTCTATTGTTAGGACTTTCTGGAAAGTCCACGGCAGTAAATACTGCAGACAGCAGTATTATTACATTTCGTGGATTAAACCGCATTATTTTCTAAAAAATTATAAATATTATTTATATGTCCATTTCCAATATAATAATTACTAAAAGAAAAAGAGAAAAGTTTTTATTGTTTATTTCATAATAAATTTGATACCTTCTTATTTGGTTGTCCTTCAAAGGAATTCGTTGAACAAGGGAAAAAACAATTTTGTACAATGTATATATGACGTCTTCCTACAATTGTTTTAAAAATGTCAAATTATAATTATCATCAAATTATAAATATACTTTCATCAAATCCTAACAGTTGAATACTATTTTTCGCCTAGATTAATAAGATGCAATGTTTTGCAATATATTATTCATGTTAACACTGTTGAACACTGCAATTAGCTACAATAGGATCAACATATAATGCAGTTATAAAAAATAAATACTTATTAGCCAATTAGTATCATTAGCAACTAGTAGTACTTATTCGAAATCAAGCACGAAACTGAATTCATTCCAACGATTTCCTTTTTATACTTAAGTGTCAATAACATACGCAGACAAAAATTAATGTTTTATCTGTGTCAGCAAATCTACATATTTTTTACATCGCCTTATCAATACATTATTGATGTCAATATTAAATGGAATTAGCTGATCTACGATGAAAATGAAATGAATAAAATTTTATTAAAGTATTAATTTCTTTATTAATGCTTTATTCTTAATTGTTCAAAATATTTTGTATATTCTTTTATAAACATATCTTCAAAAGTATTTGACAGATTGACTGATTTTAGCAGGTTGACAAAGTCACTATTGCTGTTAATATTGTTATTATTATTATTTACAAAACTTATTTCAATAGTCACTACTGCACTGTGATAAACTGTGTTGCCTTTATCGCTATCTTGCACAATCAACGCAGTATGAGACGAATACGTTAGTACGGAGCGTGTATATAGAGATGTTTTCGTTCATATCTCAAAAATGGTTTTTCGGAATATGATTTAAATACACATCACTGTTTTCAGCGTAAAATGCTCTTTAATTTTTCATATAAAAAATTAAAAAATTTTTGAAAATAAGAGTGGAGGGTGGGGGTATACAATAAATAAATAACTAAAAAAAATTTGTTTTATTATAGTTATCAAGTACTCTTGCAACCTTTCTAGAAATTTTTTTCTATCTCTCATGATTTCGAAGATATTCGCTTCAAAAGAAAAAAACCGATTTTTTTCAAGGGAGGATTTCACCCCCTTAACATGCGACTCAGCACGTATAAAAAAGTGTTTGTTATTTTTGTCTGTAGAACAACATACTAAAAGCTCATTTAAATTGCGACATACAACTGGTTGTGTTTCCTTGTGAGACGATACTTTTCGTAATAAATTCTTCACAGTATTAAAAAAGAAAAAGAATATAGATGCTTTATTAAATTGATTAGCAATTTAATATCATGGTATTATTATTCTTATTTATCCTTAAGAGTTGTATTTCAAGACCGAAAAATCATTTTAGCACGCAGTTTGGAGAATTTGAAAATGTACATAAAATTACACAAAATATTCAAGTACGAAGATTTAGCTGTGATTAAGAAAAGGCATTGTTTCTATTAATTTGTATATTTATATTACATTCACACATTTGATCTATAGGAACTTTATTTAATGTAATAAATTTTATTTGTTTATTCGAAGAACTATTGCATCGCGGTTACAGTTAAAAAACGAAGGAACAAATTTTCACTATCTGAATGAATTTTTGGATACGCCAATCAATTTTTCAACAAATGATGAGATTAATAAAAGTTGTTAAAAAAGCAGCAACAACAATATAATAAATTTTTTCTGTATCTTTATCACATATTTAATATATAAATTTAATATTAAAATTTCACATTTTCTATACATTACAAAAAATTATTACCAATTCATTACTCGGAAATTAATTTCTTTGAATTTGCAAGTGAAAACTCTAAGAGAAGGACAAGAGAAAATTCTAAAAAAAATTGAGCCCTTTTCAAAACAAAACACTCGTTCTCAAAGCCCCGAAGAAGTCGAAATTATTGATATTTGGACAATTTTCCATTAAAAGATGAAGGGGCTCTACAAGAATTAGAAGCTTAAGAAAGATGAAAAATATAGAAAAAAACTGGTAAATATAAAGGATGAATTCACACTTTGACAGAAAAGCAAAAAGTAAAAAAGTAGAAGCCAATCAAAACTTGATCTGGTAGTATGCTTACTTGCTTTGATAGTGTTATTACTATCAGTGCGAGTTCTGATTGTCTTCTGCATTTCTGTTTTCTGTTTTTCTGTCAAGATGTGAATTTTGCCTAAATCTCCCAAAAATATATAAAATAATCTTTGGACGAAATTAGAGTTATATGCAAACATGTTAATAAATGGTTATTTAAATATATAACATTTATTATATGCAACAGATTAGAGAGTTAGCAAACCTAGAAGGCCGAGATATGAAAAATTGTGCTTTAAAAATAATGCGGCAAGCGTTTACAAATGAACTTGCCATATAGTTGGGTTGGAGGCAAAAAGAAAAATGTATTTATAGACTTAATGATATGCGAAGTTATACTTAGTAAGTTATGAAGTATAAAAATATGTAGTTGGTCTGATTTAAAACATATTAACTGCATTATTAAAATAATATTGTTTCAAGTGCGCTGAGAAAACATTTATCAGAACTTCACGGAGGAAGAACTGTCAGCACCAATAAAATGTTGGCTCGCTCACGCCAAAGAGCGATGTTCAAAAACTGTGCCAAATTCGCAGAATTATTGGGAGTACAAATAAGTTTCCGCCGTTTGACAAAAGACGGTGCCACTAGCAAGCTATGGTTAAAATTGTCTGATGTAAAATGTTATATCGTAAGGTTGGACATCTGTCAACAACATAACCTTGAAATACTAGCGATTTTGTATCAGCATCATATATTTTTTTTTGTGCGAAAATGAGTTTTGAGTCGAATAAGCATCATTTGCGGGAACTTTCGATTTACTTCTTTAATTTGAAGAAATCTGCAGCTGAGGCTCGTCGATTGCTTGTAGTGAGGCATATAATGAGGCTGCCTTAAGTGAGAGAAGTTGTCGTGAGTGGTTTCAAAAGTTTAAGAACGGTGAATTTGACGTCGAAGACAAAGAACGTAGCGGAAGGCCGAAAGTGTATGAAGACGCGGAATTGGAAGCATTATTGGATGAAGATTCGTGCCAAACGCAAAAAGAACTTGCACTTACATTAGGAGCGACTCAACAAGCAATTTCACATCGTTTGAAATCATTGGGAATGATTCAAAAGCAAGGGAATTGGGTTCCATATGAACTGAAGCCGAGAAACGTTGAACGCCGATTTTCCATATATGAAATGCTGCTTGTCATAAACGAAAGGGTTTTTTGCATATAATCATTGGTGATGAAAAATGGATCCACTACTCCGATAATCCGAAGAAGAGGAAATCATGGGGATCACCTGGCCATGCTTCAACATCGACAGCCGAGCCGAATATTCATGGAAAAAAACTCATGTTGTGTATTTGGTGGGATCAGCTTGGTATCGTGTATTATGAGTTGCTCAAACCGAACGAAACCGTTACTGGGGCTCTCTACCGAACACAATTGATGAGATTGAGCCGAGCACTCAAGGAAAAACGCGCCCACTACTACTCCAGGCATGACAAAATTATTCTCCTGCATGATAATGCTCGACCATATTGCGGCGTCGATCAAAACCTACATGGAAACACTCAATTGGGAAGTTCTACCCCACCCGTATTCACCAGACATTGCCCCTTTCGATTACCATCTATTTCGATCGATGACGCATGGCCTGTCTGAGCAGCACTTCACATCATGTGAAGATACCAAAAATTGATATGAAGAAGCATAATATGATATTTAATTATTATATTAAGAGATTATTTGTAATAAAATATCAGGCAGATTCATACATAAGTTTAATATCTATAATATTTTAAACGCTGAAGTTTTGAGCAGTATTCGTATTTTTTTTTGTATTCATTTATTCATTACTTTTTCGTTGTCCTTGGTACAAAATTCGTTTGAAAGAATGCAGTAATATGTGATGTTCAATTATTACTTGTAATGAAATGTCAGATTGAAATATTACTTGTAATAAAATATCATATTGGAATATTGATACAGTCATATTTTTGTATAAAGAATGAACTGATTCACAATAAAATAAAATAATATAAAACTTAATATAATAAAATTCATATAATAATATTTATTTGAATTTTTTAATGTTTTCAGGATGCTTAGAAAAGAATCCCATACAGCACAGAATTTGCAGCAATATCGCTGCAAAATCTCTGCAATATTGCTTTAACATGTAATGTTGCTGCAATGTTGCAGCAGTGTTGCTGTAACTTTTGTGTAACTTTGTGCTGTAATAAATTGTAAGGGGATGTAATAAATTTAGAAAACTAAATAATGGCTTACAGTTTTTCTGTAAAGTTAATAGTATTTGAGTAAAAAATTATTAAAGATTTTTGACAATTTTTAGTAATTAATATCTTGTTAACTATCGCGAAAATTGTAAAATGGTAGAGGACTTTTCTTTTCAGTTTAGTCTGTTCTGCCCCTATGCGAAAGATTTTTCAATACTTTCCAAACATCCTGTATATTTAAAATTCTTACGTAAGTATATAGAAACGTTTATGATTTTATACTTTTTACATAAGAATTTTAAACACTGACTTTTTGTTACAAGCAACCTGCGTGTGGTTGTATACTCCTTTTCTTTATTGTTTATATAAACGTAATATATTTTAAGAATATTCTTAAAATGTCACGAGAATATACTCAAGATATTATGTCCATAGTAACATTTTTTTCAGTACATCCTCAATAATATTATGAGAATATTTTAAAATATTCTTAGAATATCACTAACGATATTCTGAGGATATATTGCGAACAATGTTGCATTGTTGTGGACGTAGAAATATCCTGAGTATACGAGAATATTCTGAACATATATCGTAGTGTATGTGTAGTATAGTGTACGAATATTAGATGTGATTGTTTTATTATATTCTCAGAATATTCTCAGAATATAATGTACTATCTGGGAAAATCACTGCTTTAGAAACAATTCACTACTTTAAACACACACGCATTTACTGCTAATGCAGAGGATTGTTTAAAGTAGTGATTTTGTGTGTTTAAAAGCAATGAATTTACATGATTGCAATAAATTTCCTAACCTGAATAGTAAACTTTATCAATACTAATATCACAGTCCACGGAGCAGCAATGCTTTTTTCTGTCAGATTCATTATGTCCAAAAATACGTCGAATAAGTCTGATTTCATCAAAATCGATGATGACAGAATTCTTAAGTATTACTAATGATAATTATTTACGTTTTATTAGAGAAATAAATAGACGAATGTTATTATCTATTTTCTTCTATAGAATAGATAGATGCAAGTCTGCTTGAAAAGAGAGCCATTATCTCCATCGATTGAGTTGGAGTAGGATTTTCGTAATATAATTATATATATATGACAAATAAGTCGATAATATTTGATTTTTTATGGATATTTCTATCAGAAACGAAAGACAAAAAGAATGTACTGCGACTGATATATTGTATCCATGCTCTTAGCAAGAATTTTTATTTAAATATGACACTAATACCTGATTCGTATGGAAAAATAAATCTTTCAGGTATGCATTTTATTATTTACAATATTTTTTTGAAAATGTTAAATTAATGAAATTATTGTATTGTGTTAAAATGTAATTTAGATTTCTTTCTTCTTCTCTTAGTCTTGTGTCAAATATTTATATTTTTTATATTTACATTCTTTCAGAAGAAGAAATTGATACCATTACTAAAGAATTGCAAAAACATGAAATTAAATTACTTATTGTTCACTGATGACTCAGGATTTACTGTTGGGTGTGTTAAGCAGAATCGAAATGCTTTATTTTTGATCACTCGTTGCGTCCTATGCGCGCTCATATCATCGTCCTCTCTTGTGCGGCATCCTCGCGCCTAGTGCCACATTGGGACAAGACGATATGATTAATAAGGCTAGTTGTTCGAGAGTGAGTTAAAGCGAGAACGACGGCGAAAAAACTTTGAGTGAGACAGCGTTTTAGCTGAAGTTCGATTTACGCGAATTCTCGATCACAAATCGAACGCGGCGGTATCTGGCGGCGGAGCGTCTCCCAGGCGATTGCACTTGTAGCGAAGCGTTGACTCTGACCGAAGACAGCGAAGAGAGAGCATTGCTGCTCGATTTTGCCTTTTATCCTCTTTGAAGAACAAAGGCTTCCTTTTATCTTAATCGCCTATGAGATTCTCAAAATTGAAAAATTTGAGGTGACCCCCTGTTTTGGGCAGCGATTGGCAATTTTCGAGCACGATGGCCAAGCAGCCTATGCTATTGCCATGCGCGCTCGCTAAATCAGGAATCCTGATTGGGGTGTACGTATGTTACGCGTTTTGCGCGTTCACGCGAGTGTGCGTGCGGTGCGACCGATCTGTTAGCTCAACCGTTTTAGCAGTTGAAATTTGTGTACGTACGACATGCGGCTTAGCTTATGTTTTTCGACTTTATTGACGAGGTGATGGCCAAGTTTGTGTTTTGGAAACCTCTAAAAACGCTTGGAATTCTTCTAGAAGCTTCTGATCCGCATGTCGCACATATACCGAATCTGCAAAAAACTGTCTGTCTCGGCTGTATCTCGAACATTCGTCTTGTCACACAGTGACGAAATTAATGCTCATGCTCGGTAAGCGTACAGATGTCGCGAGTTCGGTTTATTGTTTGGAAGATCGCGGCGTTTCAGGTGGCGTAGACCGATGATGTTTGCGCGTGCCGCGCACGGTGTCGCGGAAGCCTGTGCGTGCACATGATCGGAGACGCTTTGGGTTTAAACTAATAAGAAAGTATTTATATATTAATAAGAAATATAATGACGCAGACGCGGTCATGTAATCTAGCTATGACATCAATTAAAAGGAATTAGCGGATAATCGTGATTACAAAGCATTGGTTGCGCAATATTTGCGAACGTAATCAGAATAATTTCGAAACTAAACGGCGAAAATGTAACAGTGTATAGTACATTGCATTAAGCGGTAAATATGTTATTATCAAGAAATTGAAAAATTCGTAAATTGCGAAAAGTAAATAAGATCAATGCGAACATTACTGCGATTACACGCGCTTTGACTGACGCGAGTACATTGAAGAAGATCGCGCGGTTTAATACAATGTGCGGTTTTATTGCGAGTCTGCGTATAGAATGGTCGAGGCAGCAGGTCCAGGCAGCATTACCAATTTGATTAGAGGTCGGATGAGCTCGGAAGAAGCTGTGCGAACAGTTGCCACTCGGTCACACCGTCCTTTCCTGAGTGCAGTTTAGTGATGTGAGCTAGAGGTCATTTACTTGGCGGTGATGTCTCTGAAAGTATGAAACACAATGAGCCAATCTGAGGCGCAGTGCTTATTTTGCACCACTTCGAGTGTGAGATCAAAGAATAGGTCAGGTACTCGCGTGACCACCTTTCCCAAAAATGATCACGCATTCTTTGAAGATGCTGCGAGAGAGAGAGAAAGAGAGGGGGGGAAGAGAGAGAGCTTGTTGCCGTCTCTGTGCGACGGTTCTGGAATGGCTAGCAGCGGAGCTCCGATGAGCAGATGTCCTGGAGTGAGCGCAGAGAGGTCATCGGGATCGTCAGATAACGCCAGCAAGGGCCGAGAATTCAGGCAGGCCTCTACCTGAGCTAAGAGAGTGCTCATCTCCTCGTAGATGAGCGTGGCGTCGCCGATTACTCTTCGAAGACAGTATTTCGTCGATTTTACTACTGCTTCCCAGAGTAAGTGCGGAAAGTGGTTGAAGTGCCACCGGATTCCTTCTGTAACAGCAGCATTCGCGATGCGGCTGCCGTTGACAGAAGATACGCGAAGAAGCTCTCGTATCTGTCGGTCGGCGTCAATAAAGTTCGTGTCACAGTCGGAATAGATATCCGAGCATAATCCTCTTCGTGATGTGAATCGACGAAGCGCGGCCAGGAATGCGTCTGTCGTGTAATCGGATATGACTTCAAGATGCGTCGCTTTAGAACAGAGACATATAAAGATTGCAATGAAGGCCTTGTGAGACCGGTGCCCACGTCCTCGACTCGTGCGAATGATCGAAATATCGGCTCGGCATAGTCGATGTCGCTTCTGAGAAATGGACGTGCAGGAGTTACGCGTTCTTAGGAAGGTTACCCATTGGCGGCTGTGGCGTGACTCCTCTCCATCTGGTACAAGTGACGCACCGATGTGATGCAACCAGTACTTTGTCATAACTCGTCCTCGAGGGATCCAATATCGCAGTCGCAACAGAATCAACTGCACTCTTCCATGGTGTGTTCAGCGGTGACATGATAATATCAAGAGGCGAGGTGTGAGTGCGGCGGAATGATCATCGGATGCCGCTCGTCCGGAGAGAGAAGGCGTGCTTCAGGCGACCTCCGACTCTCAGCATCCCTTATTTGTCGATGAAGGGACTCAAGGTCCGCAACTGGCTGCGAGATGGCATCGGGCGCTGACCCTCTGCGCTGACTCTCTGCGCTGACCCTCTGCAGTGACCTCGTGTGCATAATGCAGTGCCTGAATTGCTCGGATCCATCGTCCAAGTGCGGCGTCGAGCTCATCGGATGTCAAAGTCGACTCCGGACTTCCTTCTGTCATTGACATCCTTCTTGGGCGCAGCCAACGTAGGCACCACGCTGTGACTCTCAGGAGCCGATGAAGAAGAGAATCGGAGGAGGAGCTCCAGTTCCGTAACAACCATTGATGTTACAGTGCAAGAGTGGACACATTGTTCGAGCAATTCCTCCGGTAGAGCTTCATGTTGTGCGTTAGACCAAGTGGAGTTGTCCTTGAGCAGCTAAGAGAGGCCTGAGTGGATAATCCATAAGCTCTCCTGATGTTATCCTCCGAGAGGCGCAGTCGGCCGGGTTGTCCTTTCCGGGAACATGACGCCATTGTTCTTCTGGAAGTGCCTCTTGTATCATGTACACGCAGTTGGCCACGTAAGTCTTCCATCGAGAGGCGTAACCCTGAATCCAGTATAGAATGACCTTGGAATCGGACAGAGAGTGATTGGAGCTGTGGACAGGCTTAAAACATACGTACGTGTGTGTGCGACTAATTTTGTGAGCAAAGCGGCGCATAGTTCTAATTGTGGCAAGGACACCGGCTTGATCGAAGCGACTTTGCTCTTTGCCGCTAGTAGGAGAACGTTGATATTGTCAGTGCTGATGATACGAAGATACACCACGGCTGCATACCCTCGGACGCGTCGGCGAATCCGTGCAGTTCGATTTTCGTCCTTGGTGCCCGTGTTCAACCAGCGGTTGATTCGAAGGTGTTTAAACTTTGGGAGTTCTTCCAGGAAACGACTCCAATGGCAGACATCTGCTTGAGGGAGCGGGGCATCCCAGTCTAGCTTTCGCAACCACGCTGATTGAAGCAGGATTTTTGCGCGGATAACTACTGGTGTTAACCATCCGAGCAAATCAAATAAACGCGCGGTCTCCGAGAGAGCCTTTCTCTTGGTGAATTTTTCGGTGCGGCTTCCAATTGAAAAGGTGAATGTGTCGTTGACCGGATGCTACTGCAAATCCAGCGTTGTGTAACTCTCATGTTCCCACGACCGCGAATCCGCGAATCCGCGAGACAGTGATTCGTAGGAATGCCAACGAGAATTTCAGGATGTTTGGCGGCCCATTTTTTCAGGGAACCCGCCCAACAACTGATGGAGCTCGGATTGCTTTGCGATTGCCTCGTCTTTAGTGTGTGCTCCGGTCGACGTAGCAATCGTGTCTCAGTATGGCGGAACCTCGCGGAAATCTTGCGTTTTCGTTGTCGGCGAGCTGACGAAGTGTACGGATAGCGAGAAATGGCACGCACGACAGACCGTATGTCACCGTGCTCAATCGATACTCGCGAACCGGATCGCTGAGTGAGTGACGCAAGAGAATGCGTTGATAATCTCTGTCCTCGGGCGCCACAAGAATTTGGCGATACATTTTTTCAATGTCTGTCACGATCGCGTATCGGTACCATCGCCGGATCAGCACATCGGCGAGCGATGGCAACAAGTTAGCGCCGACTAACAGCTGAATGTTTAGTGATTTACCTTGTATTCTGAGATCCGTTGAAGACCCTGAGTTTGGTCGATGAGCTCGATTCTCGGAGCACTCCATGGTGAGGCAGGTAGCATCTTGCTTGTGACTCCAATAATCTTGGCACTAACTTCATGTGATTCAATTCTTCGTATTCTTTTGAAAGGCGTGATACAGGAGTCCGAACGTCACGTTCGCACCGTCGCTCCATGGCGGTGAGCTATGTTGCTCAACTGATTGGCGGGTGTCACCGAGTGCTGCTGGCGGCGCGGGCAAATGGCAGTCGCACAACATATCTTCCTGTAACGGTACGGCTGTAAGTTCGAGCAAAGATTTCCTCGCATCGTTACTCGTCTGGCGTGATGGACACTGAGGCGGAAGGTTCCTTTTCTTACTCCCAAAAACGTTGCACGAGCGCGGTCAACTCGTGGTTGGCGGTGCACTGGAAGGAGCGGTGTGGAGTCACTGAGAGATTCTCACTGCAGCCTCCCGAGAGAATCCATTCGAGCAGAGTGCGCTGAGCGACGGGAGTCTTCATGCGGATCGTTCTTTCGAAGGTCCTCTTGTAAAATGATAGAGCACACTTCCGCGCCGAGTAACAGCTCGATGAGATCGGCTGCGGATCAGCCAGCTGGAGACTTTCAATGTGAGGCCATGTAGTCTTACATGCGGTAGCTGCTCCTTGATACAGCGAAAGCAGTGGCAGGATGAAAGCAACAGTAACTCGAGCTCCATTGATCCTGGAGGTGAGATTGAGAGACACTTTCCCGCGACAGGAATCCGAGGGTGAGCTGCCGAGGCTGAAAATTGAGATTGCCGCGCGGGATCGCGGCAGGCGTAAGCGCTGGACTAGCGCCTCGGAGATCAAGGACACTTCCGATCCTTGATCGATTAAGACTTTAACCGGGTGGATCCCCGTGACGATTATCGACAGTAATTCTCGCGGTAGCGAGCAGAATGGCCTTGCACTCGTTGTCTTGGCGCACAGCGGTCAACACGCTTGCGTCGAATGGCTTCGTAGTGACGTACGCTTCATGTAAGAACGTGTGATGTCTCGCCTTACACGAAAAGCATGTCTTCGTTGACTGGCACTTCGCGATTGGATGCGAACCGAGACAATTGTAACATAACCGGTGTGTTTCAGCGACGGACTTTCGTTCGGGTGCGGATTTCGACTTAAAGTTCGCACATCATTACATTATGCCGATCTCTGCACAGATTGCCGGGAGCGTCGGTTACATGTTTAGCGACGTGTGATTTCGCGATTCGCGGTGGATCTCCGAAGATCTCCATCTTAGTAGCCCTTGGTTTTGCGGCCTTGAGAGTCAGAGTTCGCTTGGTAAAGTCTAGCAAGATGTCATGATCTGGCAAGTCTGTGGAATCGCTCGTGTGAAATTCTCTCTCGAGGCGAGTTTTCGGGTCGAAGAGCTCGATGACGAAGTGATTGAAAAAAAATCGAAGCCATGCAAATTAATTGGTCTTCCTATACTTTCTTGACCGTTCACGGCACTGATCGCGGCATTGTAAATGCGGCTAAGTTCATCGCTTTTCATTTTCTGCACTGCGGTGAACATGCAAAAATTGGAGCACGACAACTCCCTTTTGTTCTCGTAATGCTTGCACAACAGTGCCCATGCGTAGACGAGATACAGATTACTAAAGCCATCTATTGGAAAAATAATGGATTTCTTTTTACTACACCTAATATTTTCATATAATTTTTGAAATTATTGTTCGTATGTGTAATTTTTAAGCAGTAGTTGTAGGAAAAAACCGATTCGCTTTTCAATAAGCAAATAAAAAATTATTTAAAAATTACACAATATATGAAGGCTTTCAATTGTGCACTACAATTATATTGGTATCATCTTTATTTATGTTATTAGTAATCTCGTTTTCGAAATTTTGTTCATTAATAGAATTTGAAATGCGGATGTGATAGTTAGAAAGAAACATTTTATACAAAATATTGATCGACAAAGCGTATTTGTCAACGCAACATCATTAAACATGTTTTTTTTAACAATAGAAGTCAAAACGTGGTTAAACTTAAAACAATGTGATTGAAAAGGCATACATCATGAGCGCAAGATGTTAATAGCGAAATATTTATTATTAGGTGTTGGAATTAATTCGTAGCGTTTTTAATGAAAGAATGTTATTTATTTCACATAAGCATTAAAAAATACATTAATGAAAGTACTTCCCATCACTTGTAAAACGCTACGAATTAATTCCAACACCTAATATATATATATATATATAAATTATGATACCTGTGTTAACAATAAGTTGAGTTGTGGAATCCAAGACTTGGAAAACTATATTGAACTGTTCAAGAATCGAAAACAAAATATCTAATTCTAATCATGAAAGACGTTTATATACAATTTATGCCGGGAAAATTCTAAAATCATGTGCAAGAAGTTATGTTAACAAGGGCAAGTATGCTTCTGGTAATTTTTTCGTGTCATTTTGTTTATTTATGAAGATTATTTCTGACATTAGTCTCAGAAAGAATGATTCTATTATATATCTAATATCTGAATATTATCCCAATTAAATTTGTGACAATATTCAAATTGATGTTGTGAAACCACATTGAGTACTATTTAATTTTTTAATGTTAGTTTTATGTTCATTTATTCCAGTTTTAACTTTCCTTTTAGTTTGGCCCAAGAGAAATGTTTTTTTTATATGAATCTTTCATCGATTAAGTCGAATACATTCATGTCGAATCATTATTTTTCCTACAATTTTTTGATTTTAAGGTACACGAATAATTGCAATTGTTATACGAAAATATATTATTTGACCTTATACAGATAATTAATTAAACTACTTGTATCATGAAAGTATATTAAGGGGAAAAAAGGGAAAAACAAGATTTTCGCGTGAGACTATCAGCATACTGTTCGCGCATTTTATTTCTCAGCCACATCGATTAATTGAGTTTGACGTTTACTAGTGCAATATAGAATCCTCACGATAAATGCTCTCGTGTTCTCGTATTCTCAAGAATTTCGGATTGTCAATGCAACGATATTATTATCAAAATATCACTCTCTTTCTCTACTTTCCTATATATTTTCAATATTAATTGGAATAAAGTGAAGTATATATTAGATATTATTATAGTGCATACTTCTACGAATTACGCAACATTCAAATTTGTGAGTGTGAAAATATTCACTCTCGGCCAATATAGACGTCTTTTAATTTAAGATGTTATGTTATGTTATAATGAATTTAATTGTATCACTTTTAATTATATCATAACTTATAACACAAATTATTTTAAAAATATTGTACTGTTACTTTCATCTTATTTATTTTAAATAACGTACATATTGTTGCTCAACGGAAACCACGAGAAGGTGGTGGTCTCTTCCGTCAGGAGAAAAATGTAAAAAATTGTTATTATATAAAAATAAATATAAAATTTATAAATAAATTTACAATATATTTATATTTACAATTGTTGTGAAAAAATAAATGTTAAAAATTAATTTTTTACATTTCCCTGGGTTTTTGCGCGCGCGCGCGCGCGCGCGCGTGTGTGTGTGTGTGAATGAGTGAGAGAGAGAGAGACAATATTTTTAAGCTTTTAAGCTTTATGTCCTGAAATCTTAATACGCTGATTTTTTTCCTTCCCAATGAATAAGATGTCTAAAATCAACATAAGATCAACTTTATATAAGATACCTCTTAAAGTTCTTTATGAAATATCTTAAAGGTGCTTTTGAAAGAACTTTTAAAGAAATCTTAATGTTGCTGTATGTGTCGACTTTAGACGTTTCGCTCATTGGGTTTATAAACGTCATATCAATATGGACAATATTTTTGAGCTCTTCAGTTTTATGTTCGGAAATTTTAATACGCTGATTTTTTCCTTCTCAATAAGTAAGATGTCTAAAATCGATGCAAGATCAACTTTATATAAGATACCTCTCAAAGTTCTTTATGAAATATCTTGAAGATGCTTCTTAAAGAACCTCTAAAAAAATCTTAATATTGTTGTATGTGTCAACTTTAGACTTTAGTTTCGCTCATTGGGTTCATAAGCGTCCCTCGCGGACAATATTTTTAATACGCTTTTAAATGTTATATCCTTACGGATATTTAAGGAAGTTTACAAAGATTTAAATTTTACATTTAATATTTTTAATCCGTTCTCGAGGGACCAGTAATATCATTTATATCAGCAGCACGTAATCTTAAAGTACTGCGTTTTTTTTTTTACAGTAATACTACTGTATAATATGTTCGTCGACATACGAGACAAATGTTTTTCTTCGATAGTCATACTTAAAAAAGTTTCTCCTCTCGCTTTTAATGCTGATTTCACATGCAAGCGGCATTAACACAGAAGCTGACGACAATTTGTTGCATTTTTTTGTTTTCAAATCAGTTAAGAAGGAAAACATTCTCTCCGCGTCGGCATTTGAATTTGGAAGAGATCGTACAGCATTTAAAAGTTTTGTTAAATTTGGATATTTATCGATGTTCTTTGGATGTTGAGATCGCAAAATTTGTTTCCACATATCATAGAATCTTAATTTAGCGAGACTGATTTTCTTCTGTAATGCAAAATCTAATGGCAATGCAAATCATTCTTTCTTTAAAGCGTCTTCATCGAAATCACCGATAGTTTGAGCTACGAATAAAACATTGCTGAATGATGTTTCTCTATCAGTATCTTGTAAACATACTGAAGGCCCAAAAACATTTAATTTTGATTTAAAAAATATCGTTTACAGGCAATTTTTTACGAATTCAGCAGCAGTTACGTAAAACATCAAGCAACTTCGAATTATTGTAACTACGTTTTCGTATCCTTGCATCATTAATTCGTTAAGATATTCTTGACATTCTGATCCTAAGTTAATTTCATTAAGATTTCTTTGATTTTCTTTTAAAGAAAACAGTATATGTACAGAAAAACATTGTATATGCTCATTCTTTAAAAAATTTTGGCATATTTTATAAAATAATGTTAAAGATTTTAGATTTTGTCATTCATGAATTCCTGTTTCTAATGATTAAAAATGTGCATTAAATTTGTTAAAAAAATCTAAAATATACTGTAGAAAAGAAAAGAAAATAAACTTTTGTCTCTACATTATCCATTATAGACAATAAATCTTTGGCAGGACCTGCTTTTTCGCTTACAACTATTTCATAAAGGAAGTAGTTTCTTATTGTATCCCAATATTCTAGAAGTCTTTCAACAAAAAATAGCGAGAAAGCCAGCGCGTATATCACATAATTTGAATATTTTAAGACTTTTCTTGAAAACATTCACAAAATTCAGTGAATAGAAACAGCTGATTTTGGACTGCTTAATATATCTATAGCAAACTTTTTAATAAAGTCCTCGCAAAAATCGGATATTTTATTACACGCAGCATTCGCTACTAACGCGGAGCAATGGGCAACGATGGCAAGGGCACGAGAATGTTAGTAAATGCGGACATACTTGTTTCAATTTTTTTTTAAACGTAAATGTTTCCCTGTCATGACAGACGCATTATCGCATGACAATATTTGTAAATGATATCTGTAATGTCCACATTTCATTTCTAAATGCTTCATATAACTTTTCTGCAATCTCTAGCATCAATATCAATTAATTTGATTAATGCGTTCGATTATCTAATGTTTTTATATCGAACAAGAAAAATCATCCATTTGTCATTACAAATATCAGATGTTTCATCGACAAATATTGTAAATTTTGTGTTCTGAATGTTGTTCACAACACGTTCCGTTTCAACTGGACTCAAAACAAAATTTGTAATAATATTTGTACATTTTTTACGACTCATTTTCATGCTTTGTAATACATTAGGATCCTTTCCAATATATATTGGAACTAAGAATCTCATTTGCAATTGTATGAGCAATATTTTTTTCCGTGATTAATGTGGGAAATCTTATTTCTGCTTCTTTTATACGCTCCTCGAATAACAAAAGCGATTCATTATTTTGTACATTTAAATTTTCATTCGATTCACTTGTTTCATTAAACTTTTACATTTGTTTACATGTGTTTCGGATTCTGCGTGACGATAGATGTGAGATAAATGAGCAGTAAGATATTTGTCACAGATTAAACAATAAAATAAATTTTCATCATGTGGCGCTTCACGTAATCAACATTTGAACTGCTCAAAATATAACCATTTCTTTTTAAATGTTGATGTATTGTTACATTTTTTAATTGAAGTATCGTTAATAGATGATGAATGAATTGAAGTATCGTCATTAATGAACAATGTATTCTTTTCAAGATTATTTTTGACACGTAGAATTCGCGTGTCGCGAAACATGTATTGAATCACATGAATAATTTTTATTGCACACATTGCAATAATACATACTGCTATTCGATATTTCGCGTATCCAAAATTTGTATCTTTCGTCTGTAAGCCAAGCTTCTGAAAAACTTCGCTTTTTTAGTTAATTCGTCACACATGTCTCTATATTGCTATGCTAACTAAATATTATATATAAACTAAATATTTAAATATGCAATGTATATTTATGTGTGTATATGTATATTGTGTGAAATTCACCTTACCTTCAATATTATAGCTAATATTGAAAATAATGTGGCGATACTGCTTGCAACCATGCGAGCAAAAATCAACAATAATATATAACGCATCGTAGCATCGTTTTGCGGCAAAACTTGGATTATTTATTAATTTGCGAACGCGACTCACATATACATGCATACACCCCGTGGAGGAGCTGCACGAAGTAAATGAAAGAAGACGATGACGCGATGAAAGGTTAATGCAAACAATTTATTATTTTAACGTAAGATTGAATATCGAAATTACTTTGATAATAAGTACAAAATATCCGGTATCCGGTTTTATCCGACACTTTTACTATACGATCGGATAGTCGGATATCATTAGTATCCGAGAATGTATCCGGTTGAAATTAGATATCATTAAATTGTTGATTTTTTCTTATAGAAATGTTCTAGAAACAAGTATGCATATTGCATATTCATGATGCTATAATATCTTATACATTGTTGTAAAATTAGAATTTTTTTCTCTATAGTCTTTTTCTTAGAAAACACTTTCTCGATTCACACTTTCTCGATCGGTCGGATATCCGAAAAATATAGGATATCCGACTCGAAGAAATTGCCTTCTCAGATATCCGATATCCAGTTTCCGGTAATTTAAAGATGTCATCTCTAATAATAAGTCTGTACTGTTCATATTTATTATAAATATTAATATAAATTAAAATTGGTATACTATAATTAGGGTTGCTAGATGGCTGGGATTTCCTGTAATTTATAGATATATATAATTTTAACGAAATCTTACGTTTCATCTCACATTTTTAACTCACTTTTTACGATCACAACCGTCGGCACTTACATTTAAGATTTACAGACAATTATTCATACTCAACTTTGTGCGTTGTGGCATCACCGAGTTTTCTTAAAAGATTTTTTTGTATTATAAATAATTATAAAAATTTTTTAAAATAATATATAAGTCCTATAATTTTCGACTTGCCTTTCTATTTAAAAAAAAAAAAGTTATTTTACTTAAAATGCCATAAAAAATTATCGATATTATAATTTATGTGAACATGTTAATACAAGAGGGAGGCTTAACTCAAATAATTTATAAAAATCTCTTTTTCAACTATTAATTTATGTCCTGGGAATATTGGTATTAGATTTGGCAATCCTATATATATATATATTAGGTGTTGGAATTAATTCGTAGCGTTTTACAAGTGATGGGAAGTACTTTCATTAATGTATTTTTTAATGCTCATGTGAAATAAATAACATTCTTTCATTAAAAACGCTACGAATTAATTCCAACACCTAATATAATAAAAGAAGGATATAACGATACGTCATGCGTATAATATTTATCTATTTTATTAGGAAAAAAAAGATTGCAACGAGCATCGCTGCCACAGGTGATGCTGCAATTGCAGCATTACCTGCAGCAACAGCAGCAGCAGGAACTGCAACAACCGCAGCAACAGCAGCAACAGCAAATATGAGAGCAGCCAAGAATAGGTATTATTTCTTATATGTATATTATACAGTACAAGATGAATGTAAGGTATTTTATACCTTAGTGTGGCATACATTTGCACATTAAATATAAAATACCTTATAAATTATTTTAATTTTTCAACATATCTTAATAAAGTACTTTAATGCACAAAATAATGAAATAAATTAATTGATATAAAGAAGAGATAATGTTACTTTTAAAAAGATATATAGTTGCATGTTGTAAAACGCATAACTTTTTGCTATAAACAAGATATGTGTTTTTTTTATATCAATTAAGAACCCAACACAAAGATGACTATAGTCTGAGTCATGAAATTTACGTTATTAGAATTATTACAATTATTAAAAGAATCATAATTTCATTTTAAAAAATAGAGGTTTCAAATCTTTTTTAGCGCCTCCATGTAGAAATTTCATCTGAAACTTCATTATTTCGTATCTTATATTTTTTAAGATATTTACTTGAGCCAATAAAAATGAAAAATATTGTATATATATGTATAATATATATATAGAGTGTTACAAATATTTTTACGTACTTATGGGCAAATAAATCGGACTAAACTGAGTCAAGTCGTCTAACACTTTTCGTAATAATTAGAGTAATAACAAGATATTAATTTCTAAAGATAATCTAACAAAAGGGTATATAGTCTCATAAATCAACTTGTAGATATCTTTCAGAGTATTTTTAAGAAATAACTTAAGGGGATGCTGGAGCGAAGGCTGAAATTAATCAAGGTCGATATTACAGGTTTTTATTTCCAATGTATAAGATGCTTATGCCCTCTGAGTTAATATGATCATGCAGGAAATTCGATCGATTAATTATCGATATTTTTATTCCGTTTCCTACATTACCATCTTAGCAGGGACGTGTATTAGGATCGATTCCACAAATGTAAAATTTATTTTGGAAAATTTTCCAATTTTAGAATTGAGAAAAAATAAACCGTAATTGAAATTAATCTTATATTTGTAGAATCGGACCTTAGAAATACAGTTGTATTATGTACACATGCAGTGTAGGTCGTGTTCCAATATATACCACCAGTATTAAAAATCTGTAATATACATAAAGTACAAATTTTTAACTTTAATAGTTATATCGATACGAAGCCGTAGTAGCACTTTTTCCTTGCGTCCAATGCCATTTTAGGTTACGATAATATATTATCAATAAATGAATACGACATTGCACATACACATAATGTAATTCTTTTTGCTCTGTTTAATAAGAAGAGATAGATACTTAGTACTTACATTACTAACATGTCGATTTATATATCTAATATAGAAAATGTATATTATACTATGTATATTATACTATGATAATTCTAACATTGTTATAACATATAACAAAATACTATTAGTGAATATAAATTATAATTATATTTTATATGTATTATAATGTACATATACACAATAATGTACTCAAAATATTAGGTGTTGGAATTAATTCGTAGCGTTTTACAAGTGATGGGAAGTACTTTCATTAATGTATTTTTTAATGCTCATGTGAAATAAATAACATTCTTTCATTAAAAAACGCTACGAATTAATTCCAACACCTAATATAATTTTAATATTGCATATATCATTAATTCACTAACATGTTTATATGTCTTCACTAATATGTCAATAATAGAATAATATTTTTTGTGTCATTATGTGTGTACACATACATTATAATACATAAAATGTAATTGTAATTCGTATTCATGAATGTCTTTTTATATACAACGTTAGAATTAAATTTTATATATCATTATACACATTATATATTATGATATAAAATTTTAATATTGCATAAAAATGGACATAGAGAATATCTGCAAGAATTTCCATATATATAATGAGTATATATGTACACATAAAATGAGGATTTATCAGAGAATTTGTAATTTGATTATTTTTTTAAAGATGTTACGTCTGATCATCTGCGTTTGACTCTCGTTAGCTTTGATTTATGTTAGTTGTATGTATATTTTGATATTGAAAATATAAAAGCATATATCACTAATATCTGTATATTTGAACATAAAAAAACATATCTCTTTTTATTAAAAAACGTAGAAAAAACATGTTTAATGATGTTGCAACAAATACTCTTTGTGTCGAACAATATTTTGTATAAAATGTTTCTTTCTAATTATCACATCCGTATTTAAAATTCTGTTAATGAACAAAATTTCGAAAACGAGATTACTAATAATATAAATAAATAAAGATACCAATATAATTTTGTAGTGCCCAATTGAAAGCCTTCATATGTTGTGTAATTTTAAAATAATTTTTTATTTGCTTATTGAAAAGCGAATCAGTTTTTTCCTATAACTATTGCTTAAAAATTGCTTAAAAACACATACGGACAATAATTTCAAAAGTTATATGAAAATATATTTGACCTAATATATATGTTTACTACTAATTATAGCACTTATTTCTGATCTCACACCTTACGCGCTCGACCACGTCAGTAGTCGGAAGCGATTCGCTTCTTGCAGATTGAATTTATGACCATGGTACATAACACGAATGGAAAATCATAAACAATTAATCTCCCGTCAACGTCGCGTTTTGACACGATTTATAATATTCTGAATTTATGGGAGCGGTATATTACAATTTATTACAATTTATTAAAATTTATATGTTATCTAGAATGTTCCCATGCCTCCATGCCTCTTGATACACGCCTGACGCTGAGAGCCGAGAGGCCGAAAAAGCATATTACGGTTGCTCGACGCTCGCTTGAGTGAAACAGTACGGTACTCTCTCGTTCTCAGCGCGTCGACAAGGCAAGCAATAAGAACATAGTACAAAAAGGACAGAGCGATATAGTTGGCATGCTTCTAACTAACCAAGTTACACGGACACGGGTTCATGCTTGTGTTGCTACCGGTTGCGCCAAGCCGCCGACCGGTGACGCTGATCGCGTGCTGCAAGCGACCCGAAATTCGCATCACTGCAGTAAACCAGAAATGCGCACGAAATCATCCATCCCGGCCACCTTGAAGTATAACTTCAAAATAACTAGATAAATTTAATGTGTAAAGTTACATTGTGATCATAATATTTGAAATACAGGTGTAAACATACTTTAAGTGCATAAGTAGATATACTAGGTCAGTTCTGGATTACTATGTGTTAGTGCGTATATGTATACGCGGTATGTACGTACGTGCGTGGGTGCGTGCGTGCGTGTGTGCGTGCGTGCGTGAAGGAATCCGAGGGTGGGGGAACTATGTTGCTAGACTTGACGTTCGAGGGAGGGAGTCTGACGTCAGACGAGGGAACTGAGGAAGAAGAGAGTCGACGTCATTGGGGGAGAAGACCGCAGGAAGGAAACAGGGCCCACCATGTTATTCTGTTTTTTCCACCCATTATAAGGTGCAGTTCTCTCCCTCCAACTCGTTGCAGTCTTATACTTACTCATGCTATCTCTTCCTCCCGTTGCAATCCTATATGGTACCTATCAAATTATTCGCGCGTTCTCTTTCTCCCGTTGCAGTCCTATACCTACCTACCATCTTCCTCATGCTCTCTCGTTTCCTCTCGTTACAGTTCCATACCTATCAAATTTTTCGCGCTCTCTCTTCTTCCTCCCATTGTATTCTCCTCGTTGTCTTTTCTTTTCGATTTTATTAAGATGGGTATTCATTTGATGATTTTTAAATAATATGGTCTAACGTCTGAATGTAATAATTTATAGTTGTAATGAACGCCTTCTTATCAACTTTCGACATGTACAATATTAAAAACAAATATAAATTTCCTAAAATGATAAGAATAATAGACGGTATCCTTATAAAAATCGCAGCATCAAAATTACATGCTGATACTTACATAAACGGAAAAGGTTATTACTCTATACAAGTACAGATATTTTTTTAATTAAAAATATTTTTTTTGTTAAAAATATTTATAATATATTATATTGAGTGGAATTCCAGATAGCACATTATATTGTGAGATAATAAAAAGATCACATCGGATATTCATATGATATACTATACATGTACAGCGATATGTTCAGAATATATTCAAAATATTCCTAAGTCCGCAGCAACATGTTCTCAATATCATCGTTAATAATATTCTGGAAATATTTTGAAATATTCTCATAATATTATTGACGATATTGAAGACATACTGAGAACAATGTTGCTGTGGATATAATATCCTGAATACATTCTACTAAATATCCTATATGTATAATGTATGTATATATATATATATATATATATATATATATATATATATATATATAAAGAAAAGGAGCATTCAAAAAGTTGGAACAAATGATATTAAAATTAGAGTCACTCTAATTTTAACATAGTCTGCAAGAATTTTTTTTGTATTTTTTTAAAACTTATAATAACATATGGTATGAAAATAAGTGTGCGCAATAATTAAATTATAACGTAATGGAATAATTTTTGTATTCCAAATACAAAAATATCAAGATATTTTCTAAGAACGTAAAACAAATTAAATTAGTAACTCTTTAGATATAATAAGGTTCAATTTTTTTTATTACTTATTACGTAAGTTTTATCTGCTCATGTCATCTATTTCAAGACATTGAAATATGATATAATATAAGAAAGAAAAATACTGACATAATTTTTATAATATGTATAGTTAAAGTAAAAAAAGTTTCAGGTAGAAACAAATATATATAACGACGAAAATAATAAATATTTTGTTAATTTAAAAATGTAAGTAGAATAATAAAATTTTTTTTTTTAATTTACTGTTGGAGTTATTAAATCGTCGAGCTGAATCAACAAGCGAGCTAGGACGAATTATGGGAAGAATAATGCGTGAAAAGAAAGAATAATCGAAAGTTGAAAGAAGATTGAAAGTACTGGGACGTAACTTAAGAAGGATATAAGAATATATTTTTCGAGTACTTCTCTGTTTTAATAAATCGCGGTCGTACCAGCATAGCGCGACAATTGCCTGGAGATGGGATAAACATGAAGCAAGAAATGGCAGACAGAGAGAGAATTGTCGTATCCTGCCAAAGATTAGAAAGTTGCGGTGAAGCGAAGTGTATAAAACTGCAACGACGGATTTCCTTTCTTTAGTTTAACAAATTGAATTCCTGTCTACTTTCAGTCCATCACAAGGATAATGAATAATTTGGTAAATAGCAAATTTATTGTATAATAATCATTTTATTTACTCCTCCTTATATCGAATTAAATTGCATTCAAATAAATAGATTGCTTTGTTTTTTAATAATAAAAAAAAATTAATAAATATATTTCACAAATTAGTTTCATTTTCGTTTTCGTTTGTGTTTTTTTCTTATATTAAAAAAATTTAATTATTATTAAAAAATCAATAAATCAATAATTAAGGCGATCCTTTAGTAAATTGAACTATAAAATTTTATTAAATTAATAAATGAAAGTTTATAGTTCTTAGTAATAATATCTTTATTAATTTATATGTATATGATGAAACTTAAGTAATACGTGTTTTTGTATATTTGCCAAGTTAAAATCCCTAATAAAAATGTCTAATTTCTTTATATAATGGAGTGGAAGTATAACTGAACTTAACGTGTGCAAAATTCTAGGGTATAAGGTTAAGGGTCGACACGAGACTATGGAGATCTTAGTTGAAGACGAATTTCTTTATGCTAAAAGTTCAGCTGAAAAATTCTGTTGAAGCTATGGCTGTTAATTGCGATATTTCTAATTAGAAAAGTTATCTGAAGGTTCGCACGTATAAAGTGATTCGGAAAAAAATGTGTAAATTGATTAATTCATATACTGTTCATAAAAAGTCGTTTATAAGAAGTTGTAAACATTACAAAATGAGATATCAGTATAAATTTATCTTTTTAAAAAAAGGTAAAAAAGTGTTGTGAATACATGCTTTGCAAAAAAAATTTTATTAAATTAATAAATGAAATCTAAGTTCGTAATCTTTATTAATTTATATATGATGAAACTTAAGTGATACGTGTTTTTGTATATTTGCTACAAAATTAAAATCCCATAAATAAAAATTCTACTTTTGAACGATACGTATCAGGCATATAAAAGATTTGATATCAATAATAGACACTAAATTATAATATTTAAAAATTGTTGCCTCACTCAATCCAAATAAACCTTGAACAAAACTCTATACAAAATTAAAAAATGAAATCCAAATTCCAAGTGAATTATCTTCATTAATTTATATATAGTGAAAACTAAGTGATTAGTATCATTTATATAAAAGATTTCATATCAACAACTGGCACCAAGTTAAATTTCATAAAATTTTATTGATTATTTATATATAATAAAAGATTTGATATCAACAAAGTAAAATCTCATAAAGGCGTAAAGTCTTTAAATCTCATACCAAATTAAATAAAAAATATTGTTTCGGTAGTCTAAAGGCTCAGGACGCTCGCACGGAATGCAAGAGGGTTCGACTCCCGGTCGAGGCAATATTTTTTCGCAATAAGTTTATGATTAATTTGGAGAATTTTGGGGGGATTATTAACATTTCAGATCAATTGCGTTAATGTCGACAACCATAGCGACACGTAATTATTATTTCTGAAATTAATTCATTCGTTTGAAAAATATATATATTAGTTCAACATCTTAATACTTAGACCGTAGTGGCGCTTCGGATTGTAATGTTATTTAATAAAAAATATAATCCAAGCGACAAATCTTTAATTTTTATACAATAAAACCTTTTATACAATAAAATATACAAGATATTTGATAAGTAATGATAAAACTCTCACATACGGATAGAGCGGAGTAAACCTACTTTTCTGTCACTCGCCGAATTTAATGAAATTTGGTACATTTGTAGAGCAAATAAAAATAATAGGCATGTATTTTTTTATATCGACAATGGTGCATTTGATAATGGGAATTACTCTTATAGTGATAAGCACAAGCACCTAATTTTTTGCAGTTTAGTTTACTCTATTAAAGCTACTGCTAAATTTTAGAGATGATAAGAGGCTATCATGTTTTCTGAAAACAAATTCAGTGCAAAAAATATAGAATTCAAAATGGCAGACTCAATATGGCGACCTGCTGAAAAAAAAATCTTAATATAAATTAATTTCTAAAAACTCCTTAATGATACAAAATGATTATAACAAGGCAATAGGAGTCAAGCACGGTAATTCTTGTGCAAACCAATACGGTTAACAAAACAACTTTATAATATAAAGTTATTATATAATTAATCCGCTTACATGTTTTGGCTCATTTTTGAGCCATCCTCAGAGACAATATGATGTAATTACAAAAAGTTTTTTTATAAACTATTTCATTTTAGTAAGCCACCTCCTCCTATTAATGAAAACTATAATATAAAAACGAACTCTAATAACAATTTAAAATGTATTAAAATTATTAAAAGGTAAATTTGTTGGGGGGGGGGGGGAGAGAGGAGGGAAAAAACGATTTATTGTAAAATAATAGAAGGTAGCTCACTAAAACAAAAATTCACCAAATATCGCAAACATTTAAATTCTATCGGTTTAATAAAAAACCAATCTTTGACCATTCAGCGAATCAGTGTCAATTATGTTGAAATTAATGAATAACTTAACAATCTTATCTCACTTTTTGCTGAACCCAGGAATAACTGACGAGAAGATGATGAGAAGACAGTCTATCCTCATTTCATCTTTTTCTTTTTGCTTTTATTCTTTATTATTATTTTTTATTTTTTTATTTCTATATTTTTTATATTTTTATAATTTTTGTAACATTTGTTACAAAATTTATTATTTGTTATAATTTTGTAGCGGGATTTTCATTTTTATTTCTATGTATTCTTTACAAAAAAAAATATTTAAAAAAACTCTTGTATGCATAAAGATTTTATATATCAAGCGCATTTTATAACTGCTTCATTATCACACATCAAGGTAGAAACTTTCACAGTTTTTAAAATAATAATCTACTCCATCTTTTTCTTGTAAAATAATTAACAACAGTGACAAAAGAGAACTACTCGCTGATATGATGTGCTGAATTGTATAACTATGTTCAACGAATTCTATGATTCATAGCTATACAATTCAGTCCGTCATATCAGCAAGTAGTTCTCTTTTGTCACTGCTGTTAATTATTTTACAAGAAAAAGATGGAAAATTTGGACCTCGAGCAAATCTTTTTAAATGTGATAATGTTGTTGTATTACTTTCAAATTCAGGTAAAATGTTCGACGAATCTTGTAAAAATATGGTTCACAAATGTTTATCTCCCTAATTGCAACGATAATAGTGTTTTACTTTTAGATTCATGAGTGATCAAAATTTGAAAACATTTGAGGCAATGGATAAATTATCAAAAAATATTAAAATTTTAACAATTCCTATAGGAACAATTGGAATGATTCAATTTCTTGATTTATTCAACTTCAGAATTTGAAAAAATCTTATTAAATATTTTTCAGATACAGTTATTTTGTATAATGAATAGAGATGAAAATGAGATAATTTACTTACATGAGGTACTTTACGGTAAATTAGTCAGTAATTTATGAAGGCTGGTAAAATGGTAATTTAAAAAAATTATAAAGATAAAGTAATTTGATTTAAGAGTATTTAGTCATTAAGTTAAAAAGTTGGAAAACACTTTATTTAATTTAAATTTTCATTTCGATACTACATAATTACATATTGATAGAATAATTAAGAAATCATATAGGTACATAATAACTAGAAAAACTTCAAATAAATTTTTTATTAAAATTAAAAATTTTATACTACCACACTTTTCTTAAAATTTGTCTGTTTTAGTGTGGTAGTAGTCCTTAAAAGTTAAGAAATTAATTATATTTTTCATACCTTCTAAACTTATAGCTTACGTAGTAAATAGAAAAACTTTAAATAAATTTTTTAATTTTGAAAACAAAATGTGTGACAGATACATAATCTTATATTATATTTTTCACCTTATAAACTTATAATTTTTTTATTTGCTTTACTTTTTAGCGACTATCATGTTTTTACTAGAGTAAAAACAAAAATAATATAATCACATATATCAAACAAAAATATATTAATTATATTTATATTAATTGACAACGTTTAGTGAACTTTGTTCCAATTAAATTATACCCTACTGAAAAAGATCACGTAATTTGAAAAATCACAAGATATTAAAAATAATTTTATCTACCATATGATTTTAATTTTATAGTTATTAAATTTTAAATTTTAAGTAAATTAAATAATTAATTAATTAAATGATAGAAATAGAAGAAAATTTTAAAATTATATATCATCTAATTTTAAAATTTCAAACATAAGAACGAAAATACAGTCTATTTGTGCATAAAATTATAAGAAACAAATTTTATCAAAATTACCAATAAATTATCATTTTACCGTAATTGTAAAATTGAATTTTACGGTATTTTTGCATCTCTAATAATGAACTTATACTTACGAAACAACGTTATCAAACTTTAATCGCTTATACATAATCAGTTATCCTTCTCCTCATTTTATAAATTTATTTAAATATTCGTGGTATAAAAGTGGATATTTAAAAGACAAGCTACTTCATTTTGATAATCCCATACATTACTGTTTCAAAAATTGTGAAAGTTTCTATGCTTTAATGTGTGATAATGTAGCAGTCATAAAGTGCGCTTGGTGTACAAAATCCTTATGCCATATAAGAGTTTTTTTAAATACCATTTCTGTAAAGATATAGAATAAAAATTAAAATTGCGCTACAAAATTATTAATATTACAAAAATTATAAAAATATAAAATAATATAAAAACAAAAAAAATATTAAGAACATAATAAAGAATAAAAGCAAAAAGAAAAAGATGAAATAAAGATAGACTCTCCTTTCGTCATCTCCTCGTCGGGTTTGATAAAGAGTATGATAAGATAAGATTATTTCTCTTTCAGTAGATCGCCATATTGAACCTGCCATTTTGAATTCTACATTTTTTACACTGGATTTGCTTTCAGGAAACATGATAACTCTTATCATCTCTAAAATTTAGCAATAGCTCTAATAGAATAAAATGCAAGAAATTAGGTGCTCATGCACTATAAGAGTAATTTCCACCCTTAAACTTGCATTGCCGATATAAAAAAATATGTGCCTATTTTTGTCTGCTCTACAAATGTATTTACCAAATTTCATTAAATTCGGCGAGTGACAAAAAAATATATTTACTTATGAGTCGAAAAGTTCTCTACCATTTTACAATTTTCGTAATAATTAACAAAATATTAATTATTAAAAATCGAATATTGATTTTCAATAATTTTTTACTCGAGTACTATTAACTTTACAGAAAAACAAGAGATAAAAATTGTTTATTTTCTTCTCATAAAGAGATCTTTAAGAATTTTATCAAAATTTTTTGTCAACTTTTTAATACTACATTTTCTTTTTAGCAACTATTTTTACCAACATGAGAAAATGCGGTATTAAAAAATTCTGAAAAAATTCTCAGAATTGTATGAGAAGAAAATAAACAATTTTTGTCTCCTGCTATTTTTAACCCTTTTGTTTTTTCACCAGATACCAAGATTACTTATCCTTTCCCATATATCGGTCCACTAAGTTCCGTGCCTTTCTCCTACACCTCTGTCAAATATTTTAATTCCCTTCCTGATTCAATAAAAACCTCTCCCTCTCTATCCTCCTGCCCGCTGCCTCGTATTTCATTGCATCACAATATTTAAACGAGATTGATGTAATTGGTGTGTTTGCGGGTGTACGCGCGTGTGTGTATGCGCGTGTGTGCGCGAATGAGTGTAGGTATGTATGTGTATATGTGTGTGTGATTTCAGCTATTAATTTACCTCTTATTACATTGTTGTTTTATTCTGGTTTTGTTATATTACTAGGCTTTGTAAATTTTGCTGACGCCTAACCATTTGCAAACTACTATTGTCTATTGTATTGTATTTATGTTTATATTAATTATAGTCTATTGTATCATATTTTATGTCTATTACTCTATTAATATGTAGTCTTTTTCATATAGCTTTGCAATAAACTAAATTAAATTAAATTAAATTAAAATTTTTCTATATAGTTGATAGTACTTAAGTAAAAAATTATTGAAGATCAATATATTCGGTGATTTTTAGTAATTATTAGATGTATAAATAAGTTTCCGCCGTTTTTTATCAAAAATTAAGCATTTATTGATGTGAAATTGCTTGTTGAGTCGCTCCTAATGTAAATGCAAGTTCTTTTTGCGTTTGGCACGAATCTTCATTCAATAATGCTTCCAATTCCGCATCTTCGTACATTTTCGGCCTTCCGCTACGTTCTTTGTCTTCGACATACGTCAAATTCACCGTTCTTAAATTTTTGAAACCATTCACGACAACTTCTCTCACTTAAGGCAACCTCACCATATGCTTCTACAAGTAATCGATGAGCCTCAGCTGCAGATTTTTTCAAATTAAAGAAGTAAATCAAAAGTTCAAATGACGCTTATTCGACTCAAAACTCAGCATTTTCGCACAAAAAAAATATATGATGCTGATACAAAATCGCTAGTATTTCAAGGTTATGTTGTTGACAGATGTCCAACCTTACGATATAATGTTTTACATCGTAACAGACAATTTTAACCATAGCTTGCTAGTGGTGCCGTCTTTTGTCAAACGAAAACTTATTTGTACACCTAATAATATCTTGTCAACTACTTCGAAAATTGCAAAATGGTAGAGAGCTTTTCGCGATTCAGTTTAGTCTGCTCTATCTCTGTGCGAGAGTTTTATCGTTATTTATCAAATTTCATTTACCTTTATTCTTATTGAAGGATCTTCTTATTCCAATCCAAATGGCTTTAATTTTCCTATGAAATGTTTATATCGTAATTCATTGAAAGTGATTAAAAATATGAATATAATATTTAAAAGAAGAAGAAAAGATACATTTCCATGAGAGTAAAAGTATCCAGCGTGTGTACACATGCGATTGGGTTATAGAGTCGTATAAGTTACGAAAGATGTGCGAGCTGTTAAGTTTAAGTCTAAGATGAATAAATTTGAATTTATAAGACATGCGTTATGAAGAAGAGAAAAGAAATAAATGGTAAACTTTAAATAGATTAATAATATAATATAGAGCTATGAATCACTCAAGTTATTACGTAAGTAAAAATATTTATATCAAAAGACGTTTCGTCGGTTACAAACATTATTAATTGACATTGAACATGATCTGATAGAGGTCATTTTCAATATTAAATAATAATTTCAAAAAAGTTACCGATCCGAGATCGAAACGTCTGTTACAAAATTTAAATTGTTGATATAAACATTTTTACTTACATAATAACTTGAGTAGTTCATAACCTTATATTATATTATTAATTTATTTAAAAAATTGAATCGTTATGCTTTATTAAACTTCAGTAAACTTTATTCAGTGTGATTTAATTTAAATTAAAAAATTTCATGTAGAAACACTTGGCGCTGCTGAACCGAAAAGTGAAACAATAAATACCATTCAAATATTTAATGAATTTAATTTGAAATACATTTATTAAAAAGAATTTTTTAATTTAATAAAATTTTTTTTTACAGAGCATTATTTACAGCGTTTTAATATTACCTTTTTTTAAAAAGACAAATTTATACTGATATCATGCATTTTTTTTGTAATGTTTAACGTCTTCTTATAGATAGTGTATGAATTAATCAATTTAATACACGTTTTTTTCCGAAGTCAATGTCATGACCCTGAGTGAACATGGAATGGTTCTTACAGTCGCTCGTTGATCATTAAGAAATTATTGACATGAATGTTTGAAAAACCAACTAATTAAAAAAACAGACAACAATTTGAAACAAGGATTCAACACTGACATTCAATTCCGAATCTGTATGTAAAATTATTCACAATTTATATTGTAGTTCTTCGAATCATGAATCAAAACTTCTCAAGAATCTTGACTCTTTATTATCGTTTGACTTCATTATATTTGTAATCATGATAAGATAAACTCTGTAACTTTATTTATATTACACACACACACCCACACCCACACACACACACACACACACACACACACACACACACACACACACACACACAGTATATACAGGGTATTCAGAAAATAATGATACATCTTTTGCATAAAGGTAGAATGGACTAAACTGAGAAGAAAAGTCCTCTGCCATTTGGCAATTTTCGCAATAATTAACAAGATATTAATTACTAAAAATTATCGAAAATTGGTTTTTAATAACTTTTTACTCAAATATTATCAACTTTACAGAAAAACTGCAAGAAACAAAAATTGTTTAAAGGTTATGCGGATTTTCTTCGTGTCCAGATCCATTCTTAGAATGCCAACATTTCGTGAACCTGTTTACAGTCTACTTCATCAGGGCGAGGAGCAGCTTGACTGAGCTGTTCCTCCGGGTCATTCCCTTTATATGTATTCCACTGTTTGTTGGAGTGATGGGGAAAAAGAGAATTTCGGGTAGGGAGGACGGAAAAAATCGATCGGTTTTCAATAACTGGGAGAATAATCTTCTATATTTTATTTATGTTGTAGTCATTATCTCTATTTAGATTGTTAGGGAATTTTTGTACCTCTATGGCTTCTCTATACTTTCTTGGAAAGTATGATGTAATGTCAACTACTGTGATCGTTTTGTCAATATTTAATGTCTTGTTTCGATGTTGTGTTCTGATAATGCCGATTGTGTAGCGTGTTTGCCTGATATCACATTGATGTTCTTTTATTTATTTTTATTCTTTTATAAGTTGACCATTTTCCCGGTTTTTCTAATGTATACTTGCCCGCAGGAACAAGGTATTTTATATACTTCTGCAGAGCTGAGTGGAGTCTTTGATTTTTAGGATTTCTTAAGATTTATTCTATCTTTTTGGGTGGTTTGAAGATAATCCGGATATGTTTGTTTAATATCCTGCCAATTCAATCTGTTGTTCCTTTGATATATGGCAGAATGGATAGGATCCTTTTGTTTGATTGTGTCAGAGGTCGTTATCTTATGTGCATGTTTATTGATTGCTTTGGTCTTTTTTGTCGTGTCCGTAAGGCTTTTTCCTGTAAGGCTAGTTTTAGGTGATTGAGTTCTGTCTGTAGATGTCTTGGTCAGAGATGGTGAAAGCTCTATGTACAAGTGAGTTGATCACACACTGTTTTTGTGCTGGGTGGTGGTGCGACTCGGCATGTATGTAGGTATTTATCTGTGTGTGTTGGTTTTCTGTACACTTGATGGCTTAAGGTACAAACACCTCGTGAAACAATTTTATGTAAAAATGAAAGTAAGAGAAACAATCTCTAGTAACCTTGATCTTAACATAATCCCGAACATTCAAGACGTTTTAACCGTTGGTCGGACATCTTGCGTAATGCTAATGTTAGCGATAATGTAACTTACAAGCTTTGAAATTCGAAAAGTAGGAGGGACCGGGGCTAATAGACTCATTTTTCAGTTTCGAATTTTTACAGACGAAATTAAGAGATTTATCGAAGAAATGAATTCTACATCAGTTACTACATACATTTGATTACTTAATAATATTTTAATAATAAGGAGAAACTGATAACTAATATGAAAAAAAAAATGCATTTCGTCTGATTCGACTAGCCCTAGGACCGGGATAATTCGATTAAAATTATTAAAATAAAGATTAATATATTTTAAGCTACATCTTTGGCTATTATATTAATAAAACTTTTATAAAAATATATTCTAAACACAAACATTCGCTTCGCAGGGCAAAACAATGCTCCTTTTTGCAAAATTTGTTCATTTCGTGCAAAAACATGTCGAATGAGCCTATTTTTCGAGATTAGACATGAGAGAATTAAATTTGTAACATTTACCACTGAGGAAAATCCCTTTAAAAAAATAAAATTTTAAGTACTATAAGAGTTGTCACTAAATGAGTCATACAATTCTATGCTGTGATTAGTCTACTATCCCCATCCATTCATTTTTTAAAAACATTAACAATATATGCATAAACAAAAAAATCTGTTGGACTTTATTAAATAAGAACTACACTTACTATCTAAATAAAAATCAAACATCTCAGACAATCATAAATTGTAAAACAAAAACTTTAAGAATAAAAATATTTATTTAGGTGTACGATTTTTTTAAATTGTGGCATAACTTCTATCATAGATGTGTTCACAACAAGATGTTACAGCAGACTTAGCAGCAGTCGCTGCTACGTGCTCAGATACGAGTCTCGCGTATTTTGTTTTAATGTAGCTTTGATTATTCCACTTATCCCTACTGTCTAGTGACTCTGATCTCCCGTACGTAATGAAAAATAACTTTATTAGTGTTTTGAAATGTTCTTGATACACCAGTTATTAGATTCTCAAAAGTAGGGTGTTCTATTTAAAAAAATCTGACCTTGACCTGACCTTGGCGACGCCACCCAAGGTCAAATCAATGATATCTTCTTATGTCTCCCTCCGAACTATACAACTTTTATTTGAAATATAAATCAATAGAATAGCTCAATTGAAATAAATCAATATAGGTACTATGGGAGGATCCAGATTGGACACCGCTCGATTGAACACGCACAATTGGACACCGCGCGATTGGACACGATACGATTGGAGACGTGCACGACTGGACACAGCACGATTGGACACGCGCACGATTGGAAACAACATGATTCGGCGCGTGCACGATTCGACGCGCGTACGATTGGATACGGCACGATTCGACGCGCGTACGATTGGACACGGCACGATTAGATACGGCATGATTGGACGTGGCAAGATTGGACTCGTGCACGTTTAGACACGTGCACATTGGATGTCTTACGTAATAATTATAAATAGCGTAGAATCATTATACAGGATCTGGAATTTAAATGTCAATATGTAGGGGATCGATAAAGAAAAAAAGTTTTTTTAGAAATATGCTCGTTTTTACTTCTTTTTGGAGAAAATCGCAGATGGCAAAGAAATTAAAAAAACTTGAATATAAACTATAATATCTAAAAAAATATTTTTTATTTTACAATTATTAAAAACTAAAATTAACTTATTTTAATTATTTATTCTCTAAAATTCCACAATTAAATATAAAAATGTTTTTTATTTTTATGCTACTATTGTTTTTTAGTTTATTTATAAAATATTAATTTTGTAATTTAAAGACATAAAAATAACTAATTTTTATTAAAACAATTATAACTTAACCTTAATAAATTAAATTTATATCAAAAAAATAATTTAATCATTCCTCTAATCTCCAAAATTAACATTTCATCTATTAGGTGTATAACTTTGTTTCCGCCGTTTTCCTATAGATGGTTTTAGCGGTAAGTGATCGAAATAAATAGATCATAGACGTCATACAATAAACTTGGGCATCTGTCAACATAACCCCATAGAAACATTAGTCGATTTGTGTCTGCATCATAAAGTTATTCTCGATTGAAAATGTCAGTTTTCACGAGCCAAATTCTTGTTTGCGGGAGGTTTTAATTTTCTGCTTCAATATGAAGAAATCTGCGGCTGAGGCTCATCGAACGCTCTCACATACTTATGGTGAGGCCGCTATTAGTGAAAGAACGTGTCATGAGTGTCATGAGTTCAACGCTTCAAGAACGGTGATTTTGACGTCGAAGACCGGCATAGCGGTGGAAGAGAGAAGGTTTCCGAAGATGCAGAATTGGAGGCATTACTTGATCAAGACTCGTGTCAAAATCAAGAAGAATTGGCACGATCATTGGGAGTGACTCAACAAGCCATTTCAAAACGCCTCAAAGTCATGGGAATGAT